>NC_091825.1:161472844-161735344 GCF_038994185.2 Dermacentor albipictus | reverse complement strand
AAACTAAGTCTTTTAAAGCTTTGTGAGGATTCTAAAATGGTATTTAAACAGTCCACGTCTACTTAGTATTTGCTTCTGATGTCCCTTTAAGACCTCCAGAGACGCATAGTGCGTTTGGCTACAAAAATGGTTAATTTGAGCGGACGCACTTTCACGCTCTGCTCAGTCAGCACTGTCGGAATAAGGGCAGCGTTCAGGATTCCGCTGTTGGCAAGAGCGTTTCGCGCACACAGATTAGCATTCCTCCTAAAGAGGTATTGGCACAGAGTACCGTTGTGTTGCTATGGTAGGAGGGCAACGAACATTAAACGTCAAGCAAAACAATACTTTCATTCGGCGCTGACAAACGCCGGCGCTGTCCTATCGGTATCATGTCGTGCACCTTCGAGGTGCGACAGCTGTAACGTCGCTGCCGGCGTTCCTCATTGCGCTAATAGAGTGACACGACTATAGTCGCGGACAACCTTCTGAGGCAATGAAGAGAAAGTCTCAGAGGCAAAGCGCGCACAAGTGAGAGCGCTTCTGAAAAGAGTCCAGTGTTTTCATACACGGGAGCTTAAGCTAGGGAAGAGAAAACATAACCACCTTATTAGGAACAGTTAAATAAGGCAGTACACACCACTGGGTGTAAAGGCTGACTTATTTTGCGGCTTCTCCCTTTCGCGCCTGGGCAAAAGCGAGACCGTCGCATGTGACGCTGCATCGATTCAGCGTCTGTTCCGAGCAACCAAAAGCACTGTCAAACACTGGCGGACTACTTGGCGCCGTAAAACATGAGCAGCAGCCACGCGCCCGTAGCTTTCCCTTCATTGCCACAGAAAGTTGTCCGCGAGTATTAGCCCCGAGAACGAACTACAGGGGCGCTGCGAGCGCCGCTCGCGTGACGTCAGCGCAAGGACTCGCGCTTGTCGTCTGCTACAGTTCGGGCGTTGTCCGGGTGCTTTCTGCGGTGTTTTCGTTTGTTCGTCCTCGTTCTTTATGCTTGTATACTTATGGTGGTCGTCTCAAATATATTTTACGACGTCTTCTTTGGCGAACATTTATTCAAAGAGCTAATTTCTCAGACAACAATGCAGCTCTCAAAGGCAATGCCAGCCGAAGGAGCGCAGACCAGCCCATTGGGGTTTTTCATGCGCGGATGGACAATCGCAAAAACATAGCATATAGGAATCCAGTTGTGATAACATACCTGCCGTGGTGCAACAAGTATGTCACAAACGCTGGCTGTATATGACTTCTACGACAGTTACCTTGATTTTAATCCGCTAAAACAGGTTTGCTCACGACGAGTAGTTCATGGTATAATATCGATTTTTTGCATTTCTTCACAGAAACGCTTGGCAATAACACGGGGACTTGAGTAATACTGGAGTTTAGATTCTACTAGCACCACTTGCTTCTTTAACTGCTTGTCAAATTTAGGCGGTTCTTCACGTGTTTATTTTAAGAGGCGGAAATTTGAAGTAAAGTTAATGAAGGCTTACAGCTATATACAGAATACAAATAGGAATGTACCAATATATATTCCCTTTTCCGGGCTACACGTTCAACTCACTTGAGAAATTTACTGGTGCTTGTTGCTTGAGGAATATACATGACGAATCTGTTTGGCGAACTGACACTGGCTGCTCGGCCCAATTTTTTTAGTGAAGTATGCCTGTTGGGCCGCATGGCTGAAGCCAGAAAGAAGTCGAAGCATCCATCACTATAGTATGGGACATATTGAAGATTTCGAAATTCCCCCCGGTGGAGGGTCAGAAATCAAGTGAAAGTATATGCAAGGCTTGTGGTGCTTTCTGAATTGCTTTGCGATTGAATTGGAGCAAACCTTATTTAGCCTGTAGTTGGGCAAGGTTCTCTTTTATGTACCGACGAAGCGAATAGTTATCCGTTTGTATAATTAAAGAACGCTGGATCGAGACATGGTGAGACAGAAGGTGCTTGAATTTTCCTTTTCTAGGCAATCTAAGCTGTGCTGTAGTGGCTCGGGAATACTTTAGCCATTCCAGTTGGCCCTGTAAAAAAATGCTTTATGGTTTCAATTCGAATTCGAAAACTGATGGGTTTCGCGAACATAGCGTGCCTCGCCATTCGGACAGTCGGCTGCTACCGTTACGTGGTCAGGGGTGTGCCATACTGTCGATAAAGGCGACTGAGGGCCCCTATGAAACATTTCATCACTTTCGATTGATTGGATCTCGATCTTAACAACGAAACTTTTCTCTCAGGTGATTTCTACTATGGTGTTCGTGAATTAACTATGTAAATACTCTACATGACGCGCCGTCGTGTTAGCAGCCATGAGCAATTCGTTTTTTGGAGGCCTGTTTCAGAGGGGGATGAATGTAGCAGCAAACTTCATAATAAATCCGCGCCTAACTATTTTTTTACGCATTAATGAATGGCCATATTTGAATAGAACAACACACCAAAGTAATAAGAATCATGATGATAGCTTCGCTGGGCAGTGTCTTTCTAACACGGATAACATGCTGACGCCAATTACGGAGATTTTTCTTTGTAAAATACAATGTCTCTCATAGCTAAATACTAAGGGAATGTTAAGTGTTTAGCGAGACATCATACACAACTTCGCGTGTTGAATTTGCAGACATTCCTTTTACGCAAAGGTTATGTGCAGGCACGGCTCATATATCCATTGCAATGCCAGTAGACTCCTTCAACGCTATGTAGATTGCGATATGCAGGCCGCAAATTTTATTGACTCGCGCGCTTTAGGAGAAGGAACTGTGGTTCAGTCATGGCAGCAGAAAGAAGCCGACATATCGTTCAATAAGCACGGCTCGAGCCACTCATATCCCAAGCATACACGAAGGGAACGAGCGCGCGCGGCAGCCGCGCTCGTTCCTGTTGCGCAGCAGCAGTTGTCTCGTGTGCTGCGTCGCGCTATGTCGCCTCGGCGTATTGTTAGAACACCATGCGAGGAGCTCGAGCGCAGCACTAAACATTGCTGTTGCTTTCAATGCATCGCTAATACTTTTCTGTTTAATTTAATTGAACTGCAACTTGATTTTAGCGTGAATTTATAGTAATTACGATGGTTCAAATAACACACCCGTAGACCTAACCTACTCGATAGAAAGCTTACCCTTCCATTGAAGTACTTGTTAAATCGCAGCAAGTTTCCTTCATCAAGCGTGGTGTAGGTCCTATCGTTGTCGATGGTCACCTGGCCAGGAACAATGTGATACAGGACAAGTTGCTTAAGAAGCTGAGTGTCTCCTTCCAGCTTCGAGAGTAGCTGTCCTCGAATCTGAGCGATGGCATCATCACTTGGCACGAAGATCGTGTAGGCAGCTGCAACAGTACCGAAATTTGGTCATGCGGGTAAAAAAAATCAAATTTGTGTTTACTTTACACAAGCAACTAAAATTCAACTTTTCTGCTGTCCGCAGACTTGAATATTTAGAGAGGTCAGCTAGTTGTATTTGTTATCGCTACAAGTGAACGTCAATTCCAAGATACTAGAGGAACATATATGACCTCATATGAGATCTGAGCCGTTTTTTTTTTCTCCATGGTTCACAATTCATCACAGTGCAAACGAAGCGAGTACATAATATCTACAAATAGTGCTTTCTGTGCACCTCGTTTTGAGCCTTACGTTTATAGCGCAACCATTTACGTCACATCCATATCCTACGTGCGACTCACACATGGGAAAGTTCTCCGAATCCAGAAGCGGTATGGCAGTGCATCGGTAGAGAAAGGACACAGCTATAATAACTGACCATTATATAATGGCTAAATAAGCCTTTTATGCCTGATAATGATGTTCGTTTCAGAGGTGAAGCCTCTAGCTCGTGCACCATGAAAACCAAGGGAATATTAAAAAACTGTAATACAAAGCATATACAGCTGATCGAAACTAATTATTGCAAGAACCTAAAAAATAAAAATAAAGTATCTTGTAGTGTATCATCTTTAATTCGCTTAACAGTTATTGCCAAATATAGAGCGTGAAGAGGAGGAGGATGAGAGAAAGGAAAGGAGATGTGCGTCCTGTTCGCTACCATAAGCTGGGGGAATGGGCTAAGAAATGAAAATAAAGAAAGGACAGGGCAGAGGGAAATACAATAATGCTTGATGAAAATAATGTGCTTAAAATACGCAAAGATGCGTCTAAACGCAACGTCTCTGCTAATAACGAGGAACTTCCGCGTTGTTTGTTAACAGTTTAGATCAATCATAACAATGCGAACCTACCTCCATCATTGATCAGCTGTAGAACACCAGTTTTCTGCAGCCAAGACAGGTATCGTGTAGCCTTAAGCTCCTTCAGCACAAGTGTGAAGTCCAATGGCTTGCCTTCAAGTTGAAGCCCAGTACCAGAAATCCTGTGCACAGTGGACGGAATGGCTCCTGTCTTGATTGTTGTTCCGACTGTGTGCGTAAGAACTTGACCAGGAATAACGAATGTGGTAGGAGGTTGAATATGAAGTTCAGTCTTTCCATATGTGACCTGGCCTCCAGGTTGAAGCAAAACAGATGTCTGAGGCTGGCCGAGAGTAATCTTAGGGACACCAACCAACCTTCCACCAAACTGGATGCTTGTAACACCAGAGGTTCCAGGTAGAACGCCGCTCGGTGTCAGTGGCAATACAGGAGCAGATGGTTTCTTTTCACCCCCAGGCCCTCGTGGCCCACTTAGCGCACCAGGGCCCCTTGGTCGACTTGGTCCGAATGGTCCACTAAGACCTCCTGGTCCCCTTGGTCCACTAGGTCCAAGTGGACTACTAGGACCGAATGGCCCTCCAGGTCCTCTAGGTCCTCCTAGTCCCAAAGGCCCACCTGGTCCAGCTGGTCCTCTTGGTCCACTTGGGCCAGATATCCCACCTGGTCCTCTTGGACCACTAGGTCCAGATGGCCCACTTGGGAATGGTCTACTTGGTCCTGCAGCTCCAGTAGGGTATGGACCACCTGGTCCTCTTGGCCCGCTTGGTCCGGATGGTCCAGACGGTGCTTTTGGCCCACTAGGGCCGAATGGCCCTCCAGGTCCTTTAGGTCCAGCTTGTCCAGATGGCCCACGGGGTCCAAATGGTCCAGCTGGTCCTCTTGGTCCACTTGGACCAGATAGCCCACCTGGGCCACTTGGTCCACTAGGTCCGAATAGCCCTCCAGGACCACTAGGGCCTCCTGGTCCAGATGGTCCACTCGGGAATGGGCCACTTGGTCCTGCAGGTCCAGTGGGATATGGCCCTCCTGGTCCTCTTGGCCCACTGGGTCCGGATGGTCCAGATGGTCCTTTCAGCCCACTAGGACCGAATGGCCCTCCAGGTCCTCTAGGTCCTCCTAGTCCCAATGGCCCGCTTGGTCCAGCTGGTCCTCTTGGTCCACTTGGACCAGATAGCCCACCTGGTCCTCTTGCACCACTAGGTCCAGATGGCCCACTTGGGAATGGCCCACTTGGTCCTGCAGCTCCAGTAGGGTATGGACCACCTGGTCCTCTTGGCCCGCTGGGTCCGGATGGTCCGGATGGTGCTTTTGGCCCACTAGGACCGAATGGTCCTCCAGGTCCTCTAGGTCCTCCTGGTCCCGAGGGCCCACTTGGTCCAGATGGTCCAGCTGGCCCTCTTGGTCCAGTTGGACCAGATAGCCCACCTGGTCCTCGTGGACCACTAGGTCCAGATGGTCCACTTGGGAATGGGCCACTGGGTCCCGCAGCTCCAGTAGGGTATGGACCACCTGGTCCGGATGGCCCACTAGGACCGAATGGCCCTCCAGGTCCTCTAGGTCCAGCTTGTCCAGATGGACCACGTGGTCCAGATGATCCAGCTGGTCCTCCTGGTCCACTTGGGCCAAATAGCCCACCTGGTCCTCTTGGTCCACTTGTGCCACTAGGTCCGAACAGCCCTCCAGGACCACTAGGGCCTCCTGGTCCAAATGGCCCACTGGGGAATGGTCCACTTGGTCCTGCAGGTCCAGTGGGATATGGACCGCCTGGTCCTCTTGGCCCACTTGGTCCGGATGGTCCAGATGGTCCTTTCGGCCCGCTAGGACCGAATGGGCCTCCAGGTCCTCTAGGCCCTCCTAGTCCTGCTGGCCCACTTGGTCCAGCTGGTCTTCTTGGTCCACTTGGACCAGATAGCCCGCCTGGTCCTCTTGGGCCACTTGGTCCAGATGGTCCACTTGGGAATGGCCCACGTGGTCCTGCAGGTCCAGTAGGGTATGGCCCAGGTGGTCCTCTTGGCCCACTAGGACCGAATGGCCCTCCTGGTCCTCTCGGTCCACCTTGTCCAGATAAGCCAGCTGGTCCTCTTGGTCCACTAGGTCCTCCTGGTCCAGTTGGTCCACTCGGGAATGGCCCACTTGGTCCTGCAGATCCAGTAGGGTATGGACCACCTGGGCCTCTCGGCCCGCTTGGCCCAGATGGTCCTCTTGGTCCTCCAGGTCCCCCTAGTCCAGATGGCCCACTTGGTCCAGCTGGTCCTCTTGATCCGCTAGGCCCAAATGGCTCTCTGGGTCCACTAGGTCCTCCTGGTCCAGATGGCCCACTTGGGAATGGTCCACTTGGTCCTGCAGATCCAGTAGGGTATGGACCACTTGGTCCAGATGGCCCTGTTGGTCCCCTTGGCGTACTAGGTCCGAATGGCCGTCCAGGTCCTTTAGGCCCTCCCAGTGTAGATGGCCCGCTTATGAATGGGCTACTTGGCCCTCCTGGCCCACTTGGTCCAGATGGCCCAGCTGGTCCACTTGGACCACTAGGTCCTCTTGGTCCAGATAAACCACTCGGGAATGGTCCACTTGGTCCTGCAGGTCCAGTAGGGTATGGGCCGCTTGGTCCTCTTGGTCCGGATGGCCCAGATGGTCCACCAGGACCTTTAGGTCCTCCTAGTCCAACTGGTCCGCTGGGGAATCGGCCACTTGGTCCTGCAGGTCCAGTAGGATATGAAGCACTTGGTCCTTTTGGTCCACTCGGTCCAAATGGCCCAGTTGGTCCTCTTGGTCCACTAGGCCCAAATGGCCCAGCTGGTCCTCCTGGCCCACTAGGTCCTTTAGGTCCCCCTGGTCCAGATGGCCCACTCGGGAAAGGCCCACTTGGTCCTGCAGGTCCAGCAGGGTATGAACCACTTGGTCCTCTTGCTCCACTAGGCCCTAATGGGCCAGCTGGTCCTCTTGGGCCACTAGGTCCTCTAGGCCCGCCTGGTCCAGATGGACCACTCGGGAATGGTCCACTTGGTCCTGCAGGTCCAGTAGGGTATGGACCACTTGGTCCACGAGGTCCGGATGGGCCAGCGGGTCCTCCTGGCAGACTAGGCCCAGATGGTCCACCAGGTCCTTTAGGTCCTGTTAGTCCAGCCGGCCCACTGGGGAATCGGCCACTTGGTCCTGCAGGTCCACTAGGTCCAAATGGGCCAGTTGGTCCTCTTGGTCCACTAAGCCCAAATGGCCCAGCTGGTCCTCTTGGCCCACTAGGTCCTTTAGGCCCTCCTGGTCCAGATGGCCCACTTGGGAATGGCCCACTTGGTCCTGCAGGTCCAGCAGGGTATGAACCACTTGGTACTCCTGGTCCACTGGGTCCGAATGGGCCAGTTGGTCCTCTTGGTCCACTAGGCCCAAATGGCCCAGCTGGTCCTCCTGGCCCACTAGGTCCTTTAGGTCCCCCTGGTCCAGATGGACCACTCGGGAATGGTCCACGTGGTCCTGCAGGTCCAGAAGGGTATGGACCACTTGGTCCTCGAGGTCCGGATGGACCAGATGGTCCTCCTGGCACACTAGGCCCAGATGGTCGACCAGGTCCTTTAGGTCCTGTTAGTCCAGCCGGCCCACTGGGGAATCGGCCACTTGGTCCTGCAGGTCCACTAGGTCCAAATGGGCCAGTTGGTCCTCTTGGTCCACTAGGCCCAAATGGCCCAGCTGGTCCTCTTGGCCCACTAGGTCCTTTAGGCCCTCCTGGTCCAGATGGCCCACTTGGGAATGGCCCACTTGGTCCTGCCGGTCCAGCAGGGTATGGACTACTTGGTCCTCTTGCTCCACTAGGCCCAAATGGGCCAGCTGGTCCTCTTGGGCCACTAGGTCCTTCAGGCCCTCCTGGTCCAGATGGCCCACTTGGTCCAGATGGCCCTCTTGGACCACTTGGTCCACCAGGCCCAAATGGTCCTCCAGGTCCCCTTGGTCCTCCTGGTCCAGATGGCCCACTTGGGAACGGACCACTGGGTCCCCTTGGTCCTCCTGGTCCAGATGGCCCACTTGGGAATGGACCACTGGGTCCCCTTGGTCCACCTTTAATAGAGATATTATATATAGTGAGAAAAATGTCATGTTAGGTATTCAACAGTCTTAGTTGATTCAGACATGTACGATGAAGGTTGAAAAAAGTGAGGGATTAAATGTCTTAGGAAGCTTTACCCTGGCCTAACTAAAGTTTTCCGATTCAAATACATGTGAATTCAGAAATGCTCTCCTTAGACAACTGTTGAACCGACTTGAATGAAAATTGTTGCATTTAAATGAGAAAGATGAATTATATCAACTGTATTAACACGTGAACTTTTACGGGCGAGCGCTTTTCACGGCCTAATACATGTTACCGCTCAGCGCGGGACGCGCGCGCATGTATCAGAAGTTTCTCGAATGTTATCGGTGGTTCTGGTGTCACCGAAGCTTGTGTAATATCATTACATTTGTGACGCGAATTGTGTAGAACTTTCTGGAAGACGCGCGTACACCGCCGATTACTCTGGAAGATTCGATGACTCGTGTGCAAAAGCCAACTCGCTTGACCAGCAGACCAGATTTCGACGATCGCCTACCGTGTTCGCCGCTATTGCTGTGCTTGGAGTGTAACTTGCTTTTGTGGGCAGAAGTTCGCCCAATAAGAAGTTAGTTTTGTCATTCACGCTTTTACAGCTGTATTATTCCCACTCACTACTATGTGACACTGTGGAGTTACATGGATAAAGTGCCTCACGAGGGCTGGACAACGTTTCAATAGCGTAATATATTTTGTCAAATGCGGCCTTGTCATCTTTGGCGGGTTAGCTTTAATGGGTTAATAGGGTGATGTCATATGCAGTCGTCTACGGTGGCTGGCTGTAAAGGAAACGATTGAAAGAAAAATGAACGCTGTCATTTCGTGTTTCTAGGCATCGTTTCAGAAAGGACGGGGTTGGAAGACGAGGGGAAGAGAGTGGGTGAGGGGAAGGCGGCTGGCGAATAAAAGAGGGAGAGCAGGGCGAAGGTTTTTGGGGAGGCAGAGGACTGGAAGTCTTCAGAAAACAGGACAGAAACAGTAGGTGTCGCAGGCGGTGTGCCTCTGTAGGCTTAGAAGAATGGTCTGGTCAGCCAATTAGCAAGGGAGCAACCCAAGGGACCATGAGTTGAAAGAATGACTATAGTGGCCTAGTAGCAGTGCGCCGGGACATTTTTAAGGCGGAAGCCTTAGATGGCTAATGGGTCGAAAAATCCGTGTTATCGCACCAAAGTTTAAGCGAACCAACTTGGTCATACGGGCAAACCGACAATATCTCCAAGCAGGGTTTGGGTAGGAGCTATTTGGCATTCTACTGCAAACTTGACTTACAGAGCAGAGCGTACATGGACAACAGGACCGAAAGAATGACGAAGACAAGCACTGTCTACGTCGTTCGTTTGGTCCCTATGTCTATGTATGTGCTGTAAGTTAAGTTTGCAAATCTCCAAGTTCGATTCCAATTGACATAGTGAAGGTCGGGTCGAACCCAGGCCATTGCTGGGAGTCGAAGTTTATACCATTGGCGGGAGTCGAACCCACGAGCTTTGGTGTTAATTAAGGTGAAGTTCATTAAGGCACTCGAATCCACGACCCAACTTGGGAATATGGGCGAACCGGCAATATCTACAAGTTAGATTCCAATTTACATCGGGTAGGTCGACAATCGAATCCACTACATTACGTGTTAAGGCGAAGTGAATCAAGGTACAGTTAAATAAGGTACAGTTATTTTAGGCAATCGTATCCATGACATTTAGTGGGAGTCGAACTCACGGCATTTGGTGTTAAGGAGAACTTAATTGAGGCACTGGAAACTCACAACCCATGGAGATATTGGCAAAGCGGCCATATCTCCAAGCTGAATTCAAACTGCCATCGTCAAGGTCGAGTCGAACCCACTATCTTTGCTGTTAATTAGGGAGAACTTAATTAATGCAGAGTAAATAAGATATAGTTCATTAAGGCGCTCGAACGCACGACCTTTGGTAGGAGGCAAACCCTCAACCTTAGGCATGAGTCGAACCCATGGCCTTTGGTGTTAATTAGGGTGAAGTTAAGGCACAGGTAATTAATGTAGAGTTAATTAAGGCGCTCGAACCCACGATCTTTGGTGGGAGAAAACAAGTAATACGAAGTAACAAGGCAGTCGAATGAAAATATCAAGTAACGTAATGAATGTCTCGTGTGCGTGCAGGCCTTTGCCTTCATCCCCGTTAGCTTATGCTAAAGTGACTCAACTTCTTGAAGGTATTGATATGGTGACATGGAGTCTGGGAAAGAACACGGGTTGGTGGGAAGCAGACGCTGTGGATAAAAGTGGTTCGGCCCTTTAAGAGGCGTTAAACTTTGCAGATTGGCGTCGGCGTCGTCGCTGCCATATAGAGAAGTGGCATGACCCTGTGTGGTGGAGGCGTCGTAGAGACATGCTGACGTTTGCGACTTTGGGACGGGTAAGTGGCAGTTTTTCAATAACATAGCGAAAATGAGAATAAAAGAATAAGAAAACAGCTCAAGAAGCGGGAGAGGGCTCGTATGGTTTATAGTATATGCGTAGAAGCGTGGAAAGAAAGTATTACATTCAGTGGTAGGAATGGGGCAGGGAACAGCTGGAAAAGGACAAATAGGTGAGCTTAATGATCGAGGTTAGACGGTGGCATACGAGATTTTGCGCATTTCTTAATAATACGAAAATTTCAGGAGTTAAGTTAGAGCTCGTAGCGATTCTAAGTTACCATGTGCCAAGTTGATTCCCTTCGGGTGTAGACATTTAAACTTGTGTATCAGGCATCATTCCATATATTTGCTCCAGTGCAATGAAGAGAAATTTGTTTGTGGTATATATAGCCTTGCTGCATTGAATACATGCGCGTTTATTGAAGTGGCTGGCTGGTGCTCTAGGTAAATTGCGCTTTGTCCCTGTTACTTTCTATACCAAAGTCTGCTACTTCATCTGTCGCCCCCCATTTTGAATTTGGACCTACAGTATGAAGAATTCTTATTTAGGGTCTCGTAGTTTCACGATAGTTGCCGAGAATGGGTAAGTATAAAGCAAATTAAGGTATTCAGTGTACAAATCTGAATCGAAAACAGATATCAGTTCTGTAAGCTACACCAGTTAAATTATCTGAAGCATGAAAATTTCTTATGTGCACAAGTGGGTACGAATTTTTATGTGTACGAGTGTTTCACAAAACCGTTACAGAAAAATAAATGGTATACTACAAAATGGTGTTTAATGCAACAATATTGTCTGCTTTATATGTCTGAATAGCTGCAGTGTACATGATTGCGATATCTTTGTTTAATGAAGAGTAACAGCTGTACACTTGATCGTTCAGTTTTCGTAATCTCGCGATTTTCAACAATTATCATAATGAAATTACGGTCTACATAAAAAAATCTGAATATATATTGGGTAGGCTTTAGCTTATTCAAAGTTTAATTATTCTGTCATGAAAAAATAGGACAAATCGGGTATTTACACTGGGCGCAGAAGCTTTACATTGGTTTCTGAATTCAATTTTTAATTCTTCTCTGTGTGTGTCTAGGCAGAAACTTTTGAAGCAAAGCTTCCTCCTCAATCGCATCTCACGTATTATAGGTTGTTTACAAAGCCTGGTACTCGTGTCGGTTTTTGTAGTCCCATTAACGCTTGCGGTGGTTGGGTATAATGCATAATGGTGGTGTACCATTATACATAGCCTAACTTATTACCTGGCCCACTTGGTCCGCCGGGTCCACTTGGTCCTCTTGGCCCACTTGGTCCGCTTGGGCCGCCTGGCCCACTTGGTCCTTTCGGTCCTTTTGGCAGTCCAGGGAATGCAAATGAAAATCCTCCGGGTGTGGTCGGTCCAACTGGCCCACCGAGCATGAATCCTGTCACTCCACTCGTAAAAGTGGTGACTGCTGGTACTCCAGGGAAGATTGTCAAAGATGTCCCTCCTGCAAACAGACGGAGAAAAGCAAAATTATATTGTTTTACTGCCGAAGCTCCAATGTATTTAGAAAAATGTACTCTGAAAGGAAGTTTCAGACGGTTAAAGTCCTAAATTTTTCAAAATTGACAATCCTGTTTTTTTATCCATGATCTGATTTGTAAGCAAATACAAATGTAATATTTCATTTCGTATTTGAAACAATAGTAGAATATCGGCATTATACAAAGATACTTCTTTTTCTTTTTATTGTGTTAGCAAAATATTGGAACTACACTATACAGGGTGTTTTATTTTACTGTTAGCAGAATGTCTTAAAATTCCTGTGGTGTTTATCGCAAATCTACTTATTCAGCTGGAACACTTGAAAAGAACTATGTATTACCTACACTGTAAATCAATACGCATGACTGACTAAGTAACAAGCTTTACTCATTACATTTTCAACTAATTGTTTTTGCAGCATGTGTTGCAACGTACGAATAAAGCCAGTGATTTCATAAGGCACATCCACTTGGAAAGAATTTTGAAACTAGCACCAGACTTTAGATAAGCGCAGTCAAACATGCCATAAAAATGCACAATTGCTCCACTTACTTTTTTCAACAAAATTTTTTCATATATTGAAGCACCAAATACATTGGAACACAAGATAATGGGGTCTTACGTGCCAAAAGCACCATTTCATTATGAGGCACGCCGTAGCGGTGGGTGGGGGGGGGAGACTGGGCTCCGGAATACATTAGACCACCTGGGGTTATTTAAGGTGCACCTAAATAAGTACGCGGGTGTGTTCGCATTTAGCGCCCATCAATATGCGGCCGCTGTGGCCAGGATTCTATCGGGCGACCTCGTGCTTAGCAACCCAACACCATAGCCAGTAAGCAACCATGGCGGGTGAAATTGGAACACATGCATTTTGTTTGTCGCAAATTTCCCTAACGCAATCACGAAACTGGTGTCACCCAAACAATTTGTTCCAGGTGAATATGTCTTTAAAACTCACTGGCTACTATATGTAAATTGAAATATTTGGCGGAAATTATTGATTAGCCAAAAGGTGACTTCCATTTTTTTGTGCGAACGGTGTCTGCCTCTGAGAGTTTTCTAACTCAAGAAATAGTATTGTGCTTTATGCCATGAGTGATTAAAAATTCTGTTAGCGATAGAATAAATCACCCTGTATATGTATCATTTTTATCTTGTGTTCCTCATTAACTTGCACAGTATATGTGCTATTTCTAGATAACGTGCCTACTGATTCCCTAAGAGTTCAATCAACACAAAAATATCCAGGATGTCACGAACTTAGTGACGTAGTTTACTGTGCAAAGTAAACCCCACCACTTGATTCATGACATCCTGTCATCCTGTGCAGTGTCGGCTTACAGCATTCCTAATATGTGTCGTAGGAAATACAGGAAAACAACGCGGGTATGTAGATGTGTATTGCATGCAACATAGGAGATGACGAAAGGCACGCTCACATCTAATCAAATTCTTATCACGAATGTTGTGGCTTCCCGGGTTAAACGAATCCGGAATTGTTCTTAAACACGTGAAATGGTCTAGAACTACTTTGAACACAGCGACGACCCCTTTAAGTCATGGTTCTAAGGCTTGACTGATGAAAGTCAGAAGCATCTCGTAAGTAGTGGCAGCTATAGTAGCTATAGCCATAACACCCATTTTCTGAGAAAGAATGCGGTAACTTAATTGCATAAATATTTACCTACGAATAATAAATTTATTATGTCTTCACAAATACGTATGTGTTTGTGTTCATATGATATATAAAAGCTTTTCAAGTATATCAATTGGTGATGCTAATACCTCTCTTTTCACTCAATTCTTTTTGCACATTTGTGGACATAAATACCCACAAGCTTCCCAATTGTTGTCATTTGATGCATTTCCAACTCTTCGAAGAAACAGTAAAATTGAGATAATAATATAGAACAGGACAGGGATGACGCTGGATGCAGTTCTTGCCCTTTTGTTGAAGAATAAATGAGCATAGTTCTTCAGATGCCTTCTTTAATATGTCCATGTACCCCCATTGCATAGATCCTTAAATAAGTTGCTGTTTCTCCCGAAAGGCAGAGCATTGATAGCGATAGCAATGTGTAAGGCTAATGAACGAAGTATGGATCGTCAAGTAATTACATTAACAAACGCGCTGTCATGCGCGCACAGGCAGACGGACAGATCTCGCTCGATGACCATGGACACTCGCTGTCACAACACCGACGTGATGAAGAGCGGCAGCAGCGGCGAACGAACGCTTTGTGCTAACTCTCGCTTCAACGTGCCTCCGAAACTTGGATACCAGCCCTTCAACACGAGGCGCACGAGAACACATTGACACGAAGCCACCAGCCATCTTGGCTCGGCCAACAATTGCACCCGCTGCAGACTACCTCCATGATAGGGCGCGTGGAGCTGCGCTCAGCCGCGCCATATGCCGCAGCAACACCCGGACCACGAGAGGAGACGCGCCTGCCCAAAGAGCAGGAGGTTGAATTGACGAAGCTGGCTGTCTGGTGTCATGCTCCTTCCTATTTTCCCTCCCTTCATGTGTGTTTGCTACACTGGCGGCATACATATTATGCACGCATATAGAATATGTATTTCTAGTTCTGATGACGTCAACTTGAGCACAGAACCGTCACTGAGATCTTGTGATTGGTGAAGATCTAAGTGCCGCGGCTAACATTAGGGTATAATAATAATAATAATAATAATAATAATAATAATAATAATAATAATAATAATAATAATAATAATAGCTATTGTATGTTGCGGTGTCTGTAACCACGCTAGGAATAAGTGCGTATCAAAACAAGATGTCCAGGTTTATGGCCAAAAGCTCCTGATTTTCAACAAACCAAAGCCATCCAAAGATTTGTCGTGCCATGCAAGCGAAAAAACTGGCCGGATTGGCCATACCAGGTTTCACAACATAGGCACCTTGCAGGTGATCGACGCGAGGTCGACGTCAATTTACAAGCCCCGCCAAACTACATATTACTGAGCTTTGCAGAACCAATGTTAGGTTGGCCACCATACACCTGGCCAGGCCTGGTCCAAAAGAGTTTTTTCTATTGCGTTAAGGAAGCTTTGCTCAGGAGCTCCTACCTAAATACCTTGTAAAAGAAAAAAAATTTTTAGGCACCACCAGCATCGCATTTGATTCTATAAAAAGTTAAAATGTACCGATTTCTAGGAAGCACTACTTTATTTCGGCAATCAATGTTTTGAAAACTGCGTAATTAAAACAACTGGAGCACCAAGTTCACTACCCTGTAGCTCGAAAAAATGTCACAATATTGTAAGCTGTATCTTTTACGAGATCTAAGGCAAACGAAATTGAAGTACTATTCACCTAAAAAAATACTGCTAATTTCGGACTGGGGTTTTTGAAACGTTCTAGTAAACCTTGCAATAATTTTAGGTAAGCTGTAATCTCCTATTTTGCAAATTTCTACGCTTCAGGTCGTTAACAGATGCAGTTTGCAGATTTGCGATATCTGGCTCAACTAGAGTTAGATTTGCAAACTACGCTTTTCAATTTTTTTAAGCTTGCCGATATTCAGAAACGTCTGCTGTAGAAAAGAGACCCTTAATAGAAATTTTTATCCCTGTAGTCAATAGAATTATTTTTTACTGAAGCTCAGCAAATGTAATTAAATTCCATTCATCGGTTCTGGGATTAAAACGTTTAAACTTTTTAGAAGTATCGAAATAGGGAAACGAAGGTCTAAGTAAAGCCTTCTCGTAAACTAAGGACACCGAAAAGCAACAGTAAATAAGTTGTGACCCTTGTTGTTTCCCTTGTTTGGAAGATAAAGGTTGGTTGATTGAATAAAAAGTGAAGGGTAGTTTGCATCTTTCAAACGACGCAAAGGAGACATTCACAAGAAAATATATACAAGGCTAGTGTGGGCGTATTTTTGTATATGTTTCTGTCGCGTTGTTCCAAAGAGTGCGCGCACAGAAAAGTACTCAATTTACTGAAGTTCTCATCTGAAACATTGTGCCTAAACCGAGAGCCGGTATGTCAGCGTCACGCCTGTGAAATGTTTCGCTACGGCTACAAGTACAATCTAGCCTACCTCAGCAACAACAGCAAACTGTTCTGCGATGAAGGGTCGTAGTTCGCCATCTTTGGTTGGCTAAAGTCAATCAATGGGTCGTTCACGGTTTCCATTTCAGCAGGCTACTCATTAAGATATCCACGAGCAACGGCTGTACCACGGACGCTCTTTGATCCACTGCGCAAGCTCATGGACATAATTCTTTGGGCAGCTATTCCGTAAACACGGCTAAAACATGTTGCCTATAGCGCTAGACATTTCGCTTGCGAGAAGCACATGTCATAGTATCGCGTCGAGAGGTTCCGGGTGACTACGTATGTTTCTAACAGTATTCGCGCCAACCTGGGTCACTGGGTGGTCCGTGGTCGAACGGGCAGCGCATCGGGCTGCTGTTGCACAGGGTTCGAAACCAACCGTTGGACGAACTTGGGTGGTTGAGCATGCGGCTATGTGCCGCTCTTCAATAAACCGGTCGCCAACTTGGGCCCCCGAGTGCATGCCACTGAGTGTGCGGCAAACGAGAAAACCACGCTCAGTGTTCGTACGGACTGGCGCGCCACACGTACCGCCTCGCAGACCACGTGCGAGCTTCTCGACAGCAACTCTAGATGGCGCAGCGTGCCCAGAAATAAGCGCGAGAGACCGAAATAAGCGCATGAGTTCTTTCTAAAAACTGGAAATACGTATTTTATTCGTTTTAGTTGTCGCGTCGATCGGAAAGTGGGCATGCCCGGTCGTAAAACCTGGACTTGGTATGAAGCTTTTCTCACATAAAAATAACATGTGTTTAACAGAAGTTTTAGTTTTGGCTTTGCGACTTTTTTTCTTTCTATGTAGTGTATTTTACAGTAATTAGGAAGGTCTCTCTGGCTCTTGTGCGCCGCTGTTTTGTTCGTTTATGGTGGCACGCGCTCTCCGAATAATACGTCGCGTCTGTGAAGGACCTATTTCGTACCGTTTTCGGTGTTCCTGATGATGATAATGCGAAGACACTAGAAAGCAAAAGCTTTCTGTGAACTGCTACAGTGTAAGCGTGCTACAGCGCCTAGGAGTCACTCCTGGTCATTTGTATTTCCATGTGCACGTTATCGATAGAATCGCGGAGGGTACAAGAAAGCTACTTCAAACTGAAAGCAGAAGAAAAACAGTAATGAAATGACCACAGAAAGAGATAAAAATACTTCAGACATATTTGCCATGAAAAATACTGCAATCCTGAGATGTTTTCATAAATCAAACAGTTGGAGACTACTTTATCAATTTTTTTTTTTCAGAACACGATCCTAGGTCACTTTTGTACGTTTTTCTGAACACTGCTGAGTGTATGGGAACTAAAGTTTGGGAATAGGTAAGTTAGTGCCTTTTACAACTTTGGACCTGCAATAATTATCCATAAGCAAATTGGAGTTTAGTAAACTAAAAATTCGCAGTTTCTCCTGAAAGGAGAAGCCTCGATTGCGATAGCAAATCAGTGGACAGCCATACGAAGTAAGGGTAGTAGTTTTATCGGCAGTATAAACATCTAGACATAGGCCCACTAACTAAATTAACAAGCAAGGTGTCACGCGCGCACAAGCAAAGATGAACACATCTCACTAGATGGCGGCGGAAACTCGCTGTCAAAACGCTACTGCGAGGAAGCAGCAGCGAGCAACTAGAAAATCGGGTTGCGTTTGGCATCAACGCGAAATAAACCGTGAAAACACAGCTCGCGGGGGGCTCTGTCCCCGTTGCAGAAGGCTTTCAAGATACAGCGGCACGGGCGGGCGGCCGCGTGCGCCCGCCCGGTTCGCCTGAAGTAGAACGCGCCCCCTCTCTGCCCGCCCCCCGGAGCCTTGTGCCCAGCGGAAGAGGGCGAGCTTTGTCCCCGATTTCCTCCCTCGCGTGCGCGAGATTCGCCGGCTCACCCTGGCACGCTTTCACTCGCACATAGAGCATACGGCGCGCGGCGAAGATTTTATCGTCCTTGGACGCTATACGGGACCACACGGCGACGGCGACGACAAAAATTGCTGGAGTGTCCATATAATTGCTACCGCAATAAAAGAATGCCACAGTGGCAGTAGCACTATGTGAAAACAGAAAAAAAGTGTTACCCTAATTTTTTCATGTATTTACAATGTTATTCTTACAGACGATATCATTGTCCTTGGATCTGCGAAACTTTTAAGCTCTGTGGCTAGTAGTGATTACGAAAAGATACCTTTGTGAAGAAAAACAAAAACAAAGTAACAAGAAAACTGAAATTTGATTTTTAAAATATTTCCTGCGTAATTGACAGGCCTAGTGTATCTGATACCATATGAAGAACTAAAAGAACCCAACCACGTTCATTTCTTCTCTAACTGCAATTATTGCATACCACCTTTCAAGCGATCACCCTACTTTAAGAATATCCGACTGCTTTTGTTTAAATATATAGAATTAAGCAACAGCTCCGATAATCTTTGTAATACTGCATTGGGTCAATTGAGCCTTGGGTCAATCTATCCTGCGGTACGCTATTACTGTGTAAGGTTCTTACTCTCAGTCACGAGCTGAACAAACTGACAAAGTTTTACATAAACTATGGGCAAACATATTCTATGCTACAAAACTGTGACGACTTAAATACCATTTAAAAATGGTGGCTGCTGAAATTCCTTTTTAACACCATTTGTTTATACTAGTAGTGGTTATAAGAAATTATTTCTCCTGTAAATTCAAACATGTAGAGATTAAACCGCGAGTTTTAAGAAGCATGCGCCGTTACCAGCTTCCTAAAATATATACTTATTCAAGTATCTTTATGCCCGCTTTTACTTGAATTAGTTGCCTTTAATGTTGTCTTTTCAGTCTATAAAAGAATTGAAATACGCTGTGAAATCTTTATTGTCTATTAGAGTGCAATAATTGCGATTTGATACTTTTTACTCTGTAACGACGCGTCATTAATGTTATTGCTTCTTGTGCTTTGGTTTAATTGTGTTTCTTCGTATTTTTCACTTCATATTATTTTCGAATTTCTTGCTTTATGAAATAGCTTGTTGTGTTATCAGAGTCATGCATGTGTATTTTTTATTATTGTATGCTATTTTGTTTATAATTCTACGTCTTTCTTCTCTTTTTCATAACTTGTATATGTGCCGAGTAGACATTACAGCTATTTCCATGTCCTGCGCGCATAAGATACGCTTCAGCGGGCACGAATACCACATTGAATTTTACTGGAAGAGAATGTGTGTGTGTGTGTGTGTGTGTGTGTGTGTTGGTACCAACCAATCTTATTTTTATATATATTATAATCTTATTTATATAGCGGCTCAAATCTTATATGTGAGTAAAATACATGTTTTTAATTAATTGCATCCACGTGTGCACACTAGCAGCCTCCTGTGTTCTGGATTGCGCTGAATGCTTATGGTCACTTGATAGAGACAGTAAGCACCAGGCTCTCCAACACTGAGGGCGGCCGAACTTAAGCGTACCACGATCATAGGAGAGTGCAGGTGCAGGACATTGTGTGCAAACTATACCGTAAGGGATACGAAGATGCTCAACTGGTAAAGTCTCACGGCACACAAAGAAACTCGTTAAAGCGTTAAAAGCAATAAACTTCAGTTGCAAGTCAGCGCTCGTCCGTGTCGTGTCTCCCTCCTAGTCCCTGTCAAAATATGAGCTGCACTGTTTTTAAATAAAAGAAACCCGCCATGGTTGCTTAGTGGCTATGGTGTCGAATTGTTACGCACCAGGTTGTGGGGTCGGATCCCGGCCACGACAGTCGCATTTCTATGAGGGCGAAATGCAAAAAATGCCGTGTACTTAGATATAGGCGCACGTTAAACAAACCCTTGTGGTCCAAATTATTACAGTGTCCTCCACTACGGCCTGCCTCGTAATCAAATCGTGGTTTTGGAACGTAAAACCATATAATTTGTTTTAAATAGTCAAAAGCGCAAAAACTGCAGCGCCCTACAGAGATCACGGAGCGACTCAGGCAATAACCGCATATAAATAAAAATCTGTGCGATTCCAAATTTTGCAAGGATATGCAGAACAAGCCAAAAAATCTAGGATGAGGACTGAATGCCTGGGGTGATGGAGGGGTGGAGAAATACACACTAAGCTTTAATTAAAAAATGAAATTATGTGGTTTTACAAGCCAAAACCACTTTCTGATTATGACGCACGCAGCAGTGGGGGACTCCACCAGGGGTTCTTTAATGTGCACCGAAATCTAAGTACACGGGTGTTTTCGCATTTCGCCCCCATCGAAATGCGGCCGACGTGGCCGGGATTCAATCACGCGACCTCGTGCTCAGCAGCCCAACACCATAGCCACTAAGCAACCACGGTGGATAGTTTATTAACTAATGGGGGAGCAATAAAATACACCTTACAAAAGGGTGAAATTTAACTAAAGTAATATTGTAAAAGCGGCAATAAATATCGCAAGCTAAAACTAAAATAGATAAGGCTTAATGATATAATCGAAAGTGGGTTTTGTAGGCTGCGCTACGAAATATAGCTTTTGTTAACAAGGTGTTGAGAGTGCAGTGAACTCCGTGGCAGCAGAGGATTCAAGAAAGACAGAGATAGAAGCGGTTGAACAGGGCCCAGACCGTACACTAATATAGATACTACTTGAACAATCTAACCTTCGCTTAGGAGATAATCTGTCAGCCATTGGGGGCGGTTTATGACGCAATGACATCCTGCGGAGCTGCCTCAAACTCGCATTAGTAGTGGGTGGCCACAATTACTAAATACATGCCATAGGCTTTAGCACGACGACTCACGCTTGGACTGCGGAGACAAGGAATTGCACTGATGCTAGCAGAATTTGCCTCCCTTTCTACTAACAAGCACAAATAAATAATCGGATTCTTTTGTGAGGAAAACATGTAGGCTTCACAGGAATGTCTGCAGTAATACTGAAAAAGTTGCACTGTCTGCTAAGTGGGCTCGTAACTGCTTTTCACTAAACTTCACTTAAAGGAGGCCTCAACCATCCGTCGGCCATGGTGCAAAAACACATTCTGTAAAGAGCATACGCTTCTGAGAACATCTGTGCCAAATGTTCGACCTGCGTGCAACTCGTGGGGCTCAAAGTGGAGCGTGCAGTAATCCCTTTCTCAAACACACTCTTTTCGGTAGAGGCCTTCTCCTCACTTGTTTCGGGGCTGTCGGCGGCTGTTCCTTTACGTCATCGGACCGATTCTCATACTGCGCTGCTATTGGCCGATAGCTAATATCAATCAAGAAGCGTGTTTGGATCATTGCGCTTCTTCCTACTGTTACTGTGTGTATTTATTAAGGCAGTTTACTTAAGTGGCTAAAGTAAGATAAATGTGCGTTTCAAATTTCGATAGGAAAAACATATTCCTGGTAGAAGTTGACTATCGTCTGCTCACGCTCCCCGCAAATCCTCCTGCGTAAAAATGAAACTTTGACCACACTGCTTATCGGCGTAATTTCAACTAGTTTAAACACTGAATTAGTCTCGAACCACACGAAACTTGTCAGACGCCACGTACGCTTGAAGGTGCGCGCTCATGCACTCTTCGTCTCTCCTGCCTAGATGCCTTCACAGACATCGCTTCGTATTGCTAGAAATTCGATATGCGCAATTTGGATGTGGCTACTATCTATCTACCAAGCTGGTGCAGGACAAGTCTGGTCCGCAACCAGCAGGGCAAGATCTCCGTAGCCACACTGGAGTACATGAGTGCGTGTGCACACTCCTACCCTGTTGCGCACTACAGTTAGTCACTACAGCTGCATGGTGCTGCTTCTGCTGTGTAATGCAGATACCGCAGCCACCGCTAGATGCCGTGACAATCCCGCTCGCTGAGCTTGCTGCAGCTGGCTGAGGACAACCACGTGCTTTCATTGGTTTCTGGCTGATGTGGCTGGGTGCATGGCGAGCCGGCCCGAACGCCAACATCTGACTGGAATGTCCGGGTGCCGAGCTGCACACTTTCAAGGTGTGTCGCCATCATGGTCGAAGCTCGTTACATTATGAACATTTTCTACTCGAGTCTGGAGAGCGGCATCCATCGCTTAACCGATGTGCACACTGCATAAGTGCTCGTAAAAGCGATCACAATGACGACGCTTCGTTCGAACCTCAGAAATTGTGATTGTCGTACAAATAAGTGCAAAAGGAAAGGTGCTAGTTATGTAACTCGGTTCAAAAAAAAGAGAAACAGCGACACAACCGTGCGTAGCTGTCTAGCACACTGTAGCACAGCCAACGGATGGGAGACCGTGAACTTATCATAAAGTTGAAGGATAGCCTCCGACTTTGGCGCATCGTAGGCGCTAAATCGGAAGCAGCATGTACATGAACAACCAAAATTAAATCGGAACTGCGCACCGCAGTAACGTTCCATAGGATGAGTGTTGTGGCCACCACTCTACGACCGTAGTCTTCACCTGCCTTCGCAGTACCAGACATTCAAGAAGGAGCGGAAGTCGCCTACTACGGCGTGCCTCACAATCAGATGGAAGTTTTGGCACGTAGACCCCAGAATATATCTGAGAGGATCGAGTACCATGAAGGGGATCAAAGGCAACCTTTGATTGCAAATAACAATGCACTGAAGTAGTTTTTGATTCAAAGAATTTCTGAACAAGTTTACTTTAATGTCAAATGCATTTCTCGATTTTCATAAATAAGTTTCCCAGGGCAACTTTAAGGAAATCAAAGTGTTACTAAAGTTGTGGGGTTTTGAAATAGTTACACAGTCAATGCATTTTGTGTTCGAGAATGTACATCATCAAAAAATCTTGGATGTTTCTTTTAAAAGAAAATTTGAAACACATTATGTAAGTTTGGAAATTATAGCAGCTTTTGCTATATTGAACAACTGTGATTGGAGTTCGAAATTTTGTAATGTTAGGTAGGTAGCCAGGTCTGTCCTGCAAAATATCGCATATTTCATTGTCACATTTTCCCTGTAATATGTTTTATGGTTCATCATTTTGTAGCTGTGCTAACTTTAATTAAAGCATCAGGTCCTTTAAATCACGATTTTATAACGTGTGTAAAGCTTGAGTGTACGCATGAATTTAGAAGTGTTATGCGTGTACTCACCTGGTGCCTTTGGAAGAGGTAGTCCACTTATAACAGTCAGCTTTCCAACACCAGCGGGGCCACGTGAGAAGCCAAATGTCGGACCCTTAGATGCACCTGGAAGACGTGGAGTACTGGGAGCACCTGTCCCAAAAGGCAACCTTGGTGCACCGGTAACACCTGTAGTGCCAGGAAGTGTTGGACCTCGAGGCACATTCAGAATGCTAGGTGCAGATGGGACAGCCCCTGGAGGTGGCAGATAGCTGGGTGGTCTCCTTGTGGAGGGCCTAGATCCACTTGGAGCCTTTGGCCCACTAGTACCTGTTGATCCTAATAGGCCAGAGGGCCCCTTTGGCCCACTCGGTAACGGGAGGCCCGGTACCTTGGGAAGGCCTGGTATAGTTGGACCACCAAAAAGAAAATCATTTGGTATAGCTGGTCCCCCTAATTTACTTGGCCCCTTTGGACCACCAAAGCCAGATGGCCCACTTGGTCCACCAAGACCTCCTGGTGCACTTGGTTTCTTAGGTCCAGCTGGTCCTGTAGGTAATCTGGATCCAAAGGTGAATGTAGCTGTAGGGCCTTTCGGTCCACCAGGCCCGGATGGTCCACTTGGTCCTTTAGGGCCACTGGGCCCAAATGGTCCACTTGGTCCTGTTGGTCCAGTAGGTCCCCCTGGCCCACGTGGTCCGAATGGTCCACCAGGTCCTTTAGGTCCTCCTGGGCTACTGGGTCCGAAGGGCCCACTTGGTCCGCTAGGTCCCCCTGGCCCGCTGGGTCCGATGGGTCCACCGGGTCCTTTAGGTCCTCCTGGGCCACTGGGTCCGAATGGCCCACTTGGTCCACTGGGCCCTCTAGGTCCCCCTGGGCCACTTGGTCCGAATGGTCCACTAGGAGCACCAGGTCCTTTAGGTCCTCCTGGGCCACTGGGTCCGAAAGGCCCACTTGGTCCCCTTGGTCCAAATGGTCCGCTCGGTCCACTAGGTCCCCCTGGGCCACTTGCTCCGAACGGTCCACTAGGACCACCAGGTCCTTTAGGTCCTCCTGGACCGCTGGGTCCGAATGGCCCACTAGGTCCCCTTGGTCCACTAGGTCCGGTTGGTCCACTAGGTCCCCCTGGGCCACTTGGTCCGAATGGTCCACTAGGAGCACCAGGTCCTTTAGGTCCTCCTGGGGCACTGGGTCCGAATGGCCCACTTGGTCCCCTTGGTCCAAATGGTCCGCTTGGTCCACTAGGTCCCCCTGGGCCACTTGCTCCAAATGGTCCACTAGGACCACCAGGTCCTTTAGGTCCTCCCGGGCCACTGGGTCCGAATGGTCCACTAGGTCCCCTTGGTCCACTAGGTCCGCTTGGTCCCCTAGGTCCCCCTGGGCCACTTGGTCCGAATGGTCCACTAGGAGCACCAGGTCCCTTAGGTCCTCCTGGGACACTGGGTCCGGATGGCCCACTTGGTCCCCTTGGTCCACTAGGTCCAAATGGTCCGCTTGGTCCACTAGGTCCCCCTGGTCCATATGATCCACTCGGTCTGCTTGGACCCCCTGGGCTGCTTGGTTTGAATAGTGCAATAGGTGCACCAGGTCCTTTAGGTCCTCCTAGGCCACTCGGTCCGAATGGCCCACTTGGTCCGAATGGTCCACCAGGTCCTTTAGATCCTCCAGGGCTGCTGGGTCCGAATGGCCCACTTGGTCCCCTAGGTCCCCCTGGCGCACTTGGTCCGAAAGGTCCACTAGGTCCACCAGGTCCTTTAGGTCCTCCTGGTCCACTGGGTCCGAATGGCCCACTTGGTCCCCTAGGCCCGCTTGGTCCGAATGGTCCACTAGGCCCACCAGGTCCTTTAGGTCCTCCTGGGCCACTGGGCCCGAATGGCCCACTTGGTCCACTAGGCCCACTTGGTCCGAATGGTCCGCTAGGTCCACCAGGTCCTTTAGGTCCTCCTGCGCCACTGGGTCCGAATGGCCCACTTGGTCCTCTAGGCCCGCTTGGTCCGAATGATCCACCAGGTCCTTTAGGTCCTCCTGGGCTACTGGGTCCGAATGGCCCACTTGGTCCCCTAGGCCCGCTTGGTCCGAATGGTCCACTAGGCCCACCAGGTCCTTTAGGTCCTCCTGGGCTACTGGGTCCGAATGGCCCACTTGGTCCCCTAGGCCCGCTTGGTCCGAATGGTCCACTAGGCCCACCAGGTCCTTTAGGTCCTCCTGGGCCACTGGGTCCGAATGGGCCACTTGGTCCTCTAGGTCCACTTGGTCCAAATGGTCCACTAGGTCCGCCAGGTCCTTTAGGACCTCCTGGGCCACTGGGCCCGAATGGCCCACTTGGTCCACTAGGCCCACTTGGTGCGGATGGTCCACTAGGTCCACCAGGTCCTTTAGGTCCTCCTGGGCCACTGGGTCCGAATGGCCCACTTGGTCCCCTAGGCCCACTTGGTCCGAATGGTCCACTAGGCCCACCAGGTCCTTTAGGTCCTCCTGGGCCACTGGGTCCGAATGGGCCACTTGGTCCCCTAGGTCCACTTGGTCCGAATGGTCCACTAGGTCCACCAGGTCCTTTAGGTCCTCCTGGGCCACTGGGCCCGAATGGCCCACTTGGTCCACTAGGTCCACTTGGTCCTGATGGTCCACTAGGCCCACCAGGTCCTTTAGGTCCTCCTGGGCCACTGGGTCCGAATGGGCCACTTGGTCCCCTAGGTCCACTTGGTCCGAATGGTCCACTAGGTCCACCAGGTCCTTTAGGTCCTCCTGGTCCACTGGGCCCGAATGGCCCACTTGGTCCACTAGGCCCACTTGGTCCGAATGGTCCACTAGGTCCACCAGGTCCTTTAGGTCCTCCTGGGCCACTGGGTCCGAATGGCCCACTTGGTCCCCTAGGCCCACTTGGTCCGAATGGTCCACTAGGTCCACCAGGTCCTTTAGGTCCTCCGGGGCCACTGGGTCCGAATGGGCCACTTGGTCCTCTAGGCCCACTTGGTCCGAATGGTCCACTAGGTCCACCAGGTCCTTTAGGTCCTCCTGGGCCACTGGGTCCGAATGGCCCACTTGGTCCACTAGGCCCACTTGGTCCGGATGGTCCAATAGGCCCACCGGGTGCTTTAGGTGCTCCTGGGCCACTGGGTCCGAATGGCCCACTTGGTCCACTAGGCCCACTTGGTCCGGATGGTCCAATAGGCCCACCGGGTGCTTTAGGTCCTCCTGGGCCACTGGGTCCGAATGGCCCACTAGGTCCCCTAGGCCCACTTGGTCCGAATAGTCCACTAGGCACACCAGGTCCTTTAGGGCCTGCTTGCAATGATGGAACACCAGGCTTTTTTGGAGCTCCTGGGATTCCAACTTGGAATGTTATCTGTGGTGCTTGACCAGGCAGGAGTGCTTGAAGAGTCCCAGGTCCTGAAATGATACAGATTATGTTTGATACACATTACCAAATATTTTGTTGGACATTCAAGCAAGCTAAGAACTATATTGTTCATGCTTGTATTTGTTAGGAATTCTGTTATTAATCGTCTAATTTGTATTATTGCATTACACTATTTCACTTGTATAATAACAGTTTTAATGTGTAGTTTATTGATTGCACCAGCTATATGCAAAACCATCTTGTAAAGATCTTTCTCACCAACTCGCTTGTGTTTTCTCCGTATAGTTAATTTTAGCTCTTTGTCTCAAAAACTTATGTTTGAAGCTGCTATGACTGCCAAGCCATGTAACAAACCAAAATGATTATGCGGGCAGGAATTTCCTGTGTATCTTATTGTCAACAAATTTATTGATAATGTAATATACTCTTGTAATCTTTTATCGCAATCAGTACATGTCTCCAAACTGCTGAGCTTAGATACAAATGCTCTGCAGTACCAGAAGCAGATTCTTCACGCGCTATGTGAAGTGCCATTCTATGCTCTTCTGTATAGCGCCCAAATCTTTAGTTACTAGCACACGCATTGAGCCAGAGTGTGTACCACCTCGTATGGTGAGTGCCTTATTTATACTTTTTCGCTAAACCAGTGCGTTCTCAAACTACTGCAGTTTTCAAATAAGTGTTGTTTGTTTACTTCAAAGACAGGGATTCCGTTATGTGTTAAATTGATTGTTGTGGTATATATAATGGTAGGAAATAAGCTACTTCATTCCTATTTATATTATAGCAGTCAAGAAGACATGACAGTCCTAATTTGACTAGCCATGACATCTTTGCATTTGATAATGTTACGAAAATTTCATATCATGGTAGTGTGGTTGTAATATTTTATGTGCTGAATTGCAGATAGCGAGGTTTTTAAGCTTCGCCTGATGTGAACCCACCAGTGCTAGGTGAGGCGCTTGATGACACTTTAGAGTCTTCGCTGGATGTCTTTCTTGTTCCAAAAGGTTCCAGTACTGGTGCCTTTGGTGAGAAAGTGTCTGGTGGCCTCTGTGTATCATCTGCGCGGGTGTACGGCGTTCGGGCTGGTGTCCTTGGTGATGGGTACTGAGCACTTGGTGCAAGTGGTGGCTGTTTGGATCGTGAAATGTCTGAGGTTGGTCCACCCAAAAACGAACTTCCTTGGAATTCTGGCATGCCGAATGGTATAGAAAGCACTTTTGCCCTTTCGCGACCTATATTCACGCTTTCAGGAACATCCTCTTTTCTCAGGGGATGCGTAGGAGGAAGCGCTTGGCGAATGAGGTCGTAAAAAGAGTTGTCATCACAAGGTGGGAATGTCTTAAATATAGGCGAAAGCGGTGGGGCCTCACGAGGGTCTTGTAACGGTGTCTTCAACTTTAAGAGGTGTTCAGGGAACTCCCTGGTTCCCGCAACTCCGGCTAGAGACTTTTGTACCAAACTGGGCATTTGGTCTTTTTTCTTTGATGTCTCGTGCCTCAGGGGTTTAATGCGTTGGAAAGATGTTGTGAAAAGTGCTGTGCCCTCCTTTGGTAACGTCGGTGTTGCATGTCTGAGTGGTGGAAGGTTAAGGACATGAAGTGTAGGAGGCACCCTGTGAACGACTCCGAGCGGAGGAGCAGCAACCGGCAGCGTCGTTCCGTGCAACAGGGGCTCTCCTATGCTCTCACCATGGATAACCTTTTTTCCTGGCTGATTTGTAAAGCGAGGTGCTTCAGCGTCATTTCTTGAGCGCGACTGAGATAGCTGCGCGTTAGCAATGTCGGGCACGACTTTGGGCACGTTAGGACCGGTACGATCGGCTCTCGGGGGACTAAGCGATAGTTTTGATACAGCCGATGAAATAGGCAGTTTAGCGATGCCTGATGTAGGTAATGAATGAGCGGGTTTGCCTGTTTGCACGGTGCCTACATTGAAGGAAAGCGACGGCACAGCCGGGGGAAGCACTGGGCTTAGTGGCTGTGCAGGTAGAGCAAAACGCGATGATACCTGCGGAATACTGGGAAACTTCGCAGCGCCGGGTCTAGTGGGCTGGCCAACGCCAAATTTGGGCAGAACGAGCATCCCATGAAATCCTGCGGACGCGAAGGGCGGCACTTTTGGGGAGAGTACCGCGGGTGTTACTGGTCTAACCAAGACACCTAGCTGCTGCTGACCTAGGACAACCGTCTTGGGTGGGGACACGATGTGCGTAGTCTGCGTCACTGTGCCGGGTACCACGACGTGCTGGACGAGACCCGGAAGCTGCTGGCCGACGATGGTAGGTCTCTGGAAGCCGATCTTTCCGCCAGTGAGAAGGGCATCTCCACCGCCATGCGATGCGATGCAACCACAGTCCTCGATTACGCTCTGTGGCACCAGCAGCCGGTTAACAATGTGAATGACACCATTGGTGGCACCGTCATCCTTGCTGACAAACGGAACGCCGTCGATGAACAGTTGTCCTGCGCGAAGAGAAAAATATATGTATGCGCCTAACACTGATATGCGTGTTCAAATAAAGTACTGCTGCGAAGGTGCTTGTCAGAGCACATTCTGTAGTTAGCACTGTGGTCCCTTTAGTACTGCCAAATTATTCAACAGGGCTCAACCTGGTTAGCCTCTCTGCTTTTCCCTGATCCCTTCTCACTCTCCTCATCCTGGATTTGCGCAGGACAGTTCCAATGTTTCTAGTTCTCTCTGGAATAAGTGTCAGCTATTCGGATTCAAAGGAGAAGCAGCGACATTATTTTTACAATCAGAATTTTGAGTAACACTATAAAAATTGAATTGGATGGAGATGCACTTTCTACACACTTGCACATTTTTCAGTAGGAATGAAAGCATAACACGCTCGTTAACGTTCTTACCTTAATAACGATATGTATTGGCCATTAGATAAGTTAGCATATGCAAGATTCATTGCTTGTAGGAGTACTTCTTTTGGCCTAATTGGCACAATATAACTGTTGAAGAGTGGGGCGAATTAACACGCATACGCAGATGAAGTATAAAGATGAGCGCCTCGTGAGTATGCGTCATCGCTCTGTGTGTTTGTTAATTTGCACCCCTCTTCTGATAACTAGGGTTCCAGGAGTCTGCAGCACGCCACGTTTATGTTTGGAGGAAGGAGGCCACGTGTATGTAGCACTTTTATTTATCTGTTACCATTAAGTAAATAGCGACATCAAGAAGTTTCAGAGTAGTAACCTGTTTCGGCGCGTGACAGTTCACAGGTCATTGCAAAATGTCGTAAGCACTTGAAAAAGCAAATTCTTCGCGGATTATTTCAGGTCATCCTGATAAAGTTGAATGCTTTAATTTCAGTGTGCGCATTCGCTTCACAACAGTAAAGTGAAAATTTACGTTGTATACAGTAGTTCGATAGCGACACTGTCTCACCAGCTTGAGTAGTGACACGGAGAACTTCGCCGTCAAGTGGTGTAAGTGTAGCGCCGTCCTTAAGAACAGCGCTGAACTGAAGGCCGGGAACGATATGATGGGAAACAACGCCTGCAAAAGCAAATATTGAAATTGCAGGTCACATACATGTCACGGGCATCCTAAATTGAACGCGAGCTACAATAGAATACTTAAGCACCTCTCAATATAAGAGAAACACTTCTAGATTAGCGGTGCGATCGCAAAAGAGCAATGAAAGAAGGCGAAACATGCTACTGTGGCAGTTCTCGTTGGCCTTTCGACACAAATTGTTACGTACGCTTCAGAAGCTCATTGTTTGATAGGATCTTCTGTGAAGTTTCCGCTGGTAGGTTGTTGATAGCGTCTTGAGTTGGAATGAAGACAGTGTACAGGTCACCTAGAAAAAGAAAAAAATGAGCCACAGAGTTTAGCATATGCTCTTCATGTATCAAATAGCACGCTTTCTACGAGGGTATATTGACACGCGCACTTATTTGTCCTATTCCAGCGAAAATTTTCTCGCTGCCTAACAAATGTTACAAAATTATAGGTCAGAGCAAGACGCGCCTCGCTGAATCGATAAATTCTCGAACCTTGCAAGGCGTATTCGCTTGGAATGAATTTCCAGAATGACACCATTTTGGAGACCAGCGCCATCAAACTCGCAGTGAAAATGCACTGTTGTTCCACTTTATTATTTAAAAAAATGTTCTTTTATGTATTGAAACACAGAAGTAACTAGAACGCCCATGTATTTCGTCCCACAATATATACGGGAAATAATATATAAAAACTGGCGTCATCCTGGAAATTAAATTCAAGTGGATACGTCTTGCAATCTCACCAGCTACCATTTGTAAATTACAATATGTGTTGTAAAGTGAATAATTCATAATTTTAATTACTGAACATTCGTTAATCATTTTTCATTTTTTTTCATTTATTTACCCTAAAGGCCCAGCTTGGGCATTACATAGGGGGGGGGGGAGAACAATTGATATACAATATACAATGATATATAATGTACATTGTAAGTCGAATATCCTTATATGAAGTAGTACATGCTATACAACCTTTACATCACTTCTAATTCGACAACAACATACGCCAATAATTATTAAATTATACAAACAATAATATGACATGTGAAGAAAGGCAGGAAGAAATGTTAGTGTTATTAATTCACTAATGTTTCATTAAGTGCTTGTTTGAATATAATATGGTCAGTTATTTCAGCTATATTACTTGGGAGATGATTCCATTCCGAAATGGCTAAGTGCAGACATGGAAACTGCAATAGTTTAGTACGTGCAAATGGTTGTTCGACCTTAAATTTGTGATCAATTCGAGAGAATTTTCTTTTGGCTGGTAAGATGAGTGCCTGAGAGAATATATTTAGGTTATGAAAAAGCTGATGGAAGAAAGTTAGCCGAAATATCTTTCTTCTAGTCTGCAATTGGATGAGTCCTACGTCATGGTTTATTTTGGTGATACTTGAATGTTGTGAATAGTTACCTGCAATAAATCGCGCTGCCTTGTTCTGAAAAGATTCTAATTTGTTAATAAGATGCGTTTGGTGCGGGTTCCATATAAATGAGGCATACTCAATCTTTGAACGAAGTACGGTGGTATATGCAAGAAGCTTAGTACCACTATTAGCCTGACGAAGCGTTCGACGAATGAAGCCAAGAGATTTGCATGCAGCGGAAACAATACAACCCACGTGATTATGTGAAGACAAAGTCGAAGAAAGATGAACACCTAGATGTTTAAATGATTCTGTAGTTTCTAGAGCCTCACCATTAAGAAAGTATGTGTGTTTCGTAATTTCACTGCTAGTAGTAAATCTCATAAGTTTAGTTTTCGAGATATTTACGCTCATTAGCCAGTCTGAGCATCATCTTTAAATCCTGTTCAAGTCATTTTGTAATTTATCACAATCACCCTTAAATTTTTATGGCCGATACACAACGCAATCGTCGGCATATAACCGGATTTCTGAGTCTATACCCTGATGAATAACATTTATATAAATTAAAAATAGAGTGGGTCCCAAAACGGAACCTTGAGACACACCGGACTGAACAGGTTGAAATGAAGAACGGACATTATTGATTACGACAGCTTGTCGTCTGTTACTTAAATATTCTTTAACCCAGTTTATTACTTTTTCGTCAACATTAACGAGCTTCATTTTATATATGAGGCGGTTATGAGCCACACGGTCAAAGGCTTTAGCAAAATCTATAAATATGCGTCAGTTTGTGTAAGTTCGTGAAGGTTAAGGTGAATGTCTGTAGTTATTTCAAGAAGCTGGGATTCACATGACCGGCCTCGTTGAAAACCATGCTGGTTTGCAAATAGAATGAGGTTGCTAGCCATGTACTGCATGATTTGAGAAGATAATACGTGTTCAAATAGTTTGCATGCAACAGACATAAGGGATATAGGCCTATAGTTTGTTAGCTTGTTTTTGTCGCCGGTTTTATATATCGGTATGACATGTGCCAATTTCCAGTCGTCTGCAATTTCGCTGGTGTCGAGAGACTGTTGAAACAATATTGTAAGTATAAGAGCAGAATTGTGCTTTGTCATTTTAGTAGCTTAGTACAAATACCATCAGGACCTGGACTAGAAAACGATGGTAAACGCTCAATATCTTTCACAATACCGTCACTTGTCACATTTATACATTCCATAAATGGAGAACTACCAGAAAAATGTGTTGACTTATCTAGGGGCTTTTCGTCACTAAATAAACTACAAAAGAATAAATTAAACCGTTCAGCAACATCCATGACATCAATTGCAGCACCAGACTCAGTGTCAAAAACAGGTAACTCTTTTGTAGGTGCGGGAGAAATGACTGTCCAAAATTTTTTTGGATCTGTTTTTAGAAATTGCGAAATATCCTGTTTGAAAAACTTATATTTGGCAGCCTTAATATGTAATGCACATTCTTTAGAAAACGATAAATATTCTGACTTAGCTTCAACAGATTTTGCGCTTCTTGCCTTTCGAAACAAACGTTTCTTTTTATTCACATATCGCTTAATCTCGCGAGTAAACCATGGCTTGTCTGCTGTTTCATAGATCCATTTTTTGGAATGTATTTCTCCCGGAGTCTTAACAACTCGTCACGAAAACGAATCCAGTTATCTTGCAGCGAACAGTTTTCATACGTTTGCATGAATGACAGGTAAAATTCAAAAATCGCAGAGTTGAAGCTTTCGGGATCTGCTTTAGGATAGTCATAAATATGTGTTTCACTTATTCTGCTAGCAATGTCCACCTCTTTGAATAATACAGCTCAAGGACAAGAATTATGCCACAGGGTATAGGCGATATGGAAAAATTCCGTAAAATGGCCACCCCGTATATTGGGCTGAAGGCCGTGGCTTCTGCGCCAGACATCTAGCAGACGAACAGGGGGTGCCACTTTCCGCTTTTCGGATCCAGGCGGCGACTGTGAGGCGACTGCCAGCGCATATATATACACACACACACACACATATATATATATATACCAGTGATGCATACAATCACAGACTCCGGCATAGAAAAGGTTAAAAAAATAGAAGCACGTAAGAAAAATAAGACGACTTTACTGACGTTTCGGCCGAGGTCCGGCCTGCATCAAGAGTGATCAACGGCTACTCTTGATGAAGGCCCGACCCCGGATTATGTATAAATCGCGTTTCCGACGGTTGCTTTCGAACAAACACGGTTGCTCCAGTACAGAACCCGATGGGCTAACGAATGTTATTTATTGTTTTATGTTAAACTGAGATTGAACGATACAGCGATGATGATGGCACTATAGAAATGTATGTCGAACGTATGAAACCCCTAAATGTCACCACTAGGTTATAACGCTACTCCCTAAATTAAATCAAGCTTGTAATCACGACACAGTAGCAACAATTACAGTGGCACATATACACTGTCAAGATGAACTTGATTGTGTGACGCATGCCTAACAGGGCAGAATAAAACAGATTTCCAGAGTTATACTGCTGCTACACAAGAAAAGTAGAAAATTGCTTATCAAGAAAGGAATCCAGAAAGGAGACACAATCTGTCCATTGATATTCACTGCATGCTTATAAGTCTTCAAGCTATTAAACTGGGAAGTCTTAGACGTGAGGATTAACGGTGCATATCTCAACAGCCTTCGGTTTGCAGATGACATTGTCCTGTTTAGCTACACTGGGGATGGATTGCAACAAATAATTAAGGCCCTTAACCGAGAAAGCGTAATAGTAGGGTTGGAGATTAAGATGCAGAAAACTAGGGTTATGTTGAACAGCCCGTCAAGGGAGCAAGAATTTTTTGATCGACAATCAGCCTCTAGAGTGTGCATAGTACGTTTATCTACGCCAATTAGTCGAAGAGGACCCTGATCATGACCATAAAACTTTGCAGAAGAATAAAAACCCGCAGTTCCGCCCGAAAGGTGAAGCATTGATTGCGATATAAAATTAGCAGACAGCAATACAGAAGCAAGAATAGCACTTTTATCGGCCGTATCAACTTAAAACATTCGCTTGCTAACTAAATTAATAAGCATGGTGCATGGTGTCAGCGCGCACAGCAAGCATGAACACATGACACTCGCTGACTGCAGACACTCGCTGTCAAAACGCTGGCGTGACGAAATGCGGCATCTACAGCCAGCGAAATTACATTCGTGCTGTCTATCGATTCAACGCAAAGCAAGCGCCGAGGACACACAGCACGCACGAAGCTGCGAGCCGGCGACGTACGTAGACTCTGCCCCCAACGCAGATCGCTCTAATGGTAAGGACGCGCGACGACGCGCAGCCGCCACATGCGCAATTGCAGCCGGAGAGAACTCCCCCCCCCCTCCCTCCCCTCCCACCGGCACCTCGCGCGCAAGGCAGCGTGCTTCCTCTTCGCATTCATCCCTTTCGTTCGGGAGAGATTGAACCGTGATCGTCCGTAAAGTAGCGGCACTCTCCTCCTCCGCCTTCACTACTCCTCTTTTCTCCTCTCTTTCACGCTCCTTCCTCGACCGTGGCGCCGCCTACACTGCTCGAGCGTAGCAACGGCGCCAACATGCGCTCCTCGCCATTCCGTAGACGCTTGTCGAGCAAAAATGGCGCTGATGCACGGCGCGAGGGTTCACGTGATGCTATTAGGCCAATAGCGACGCGGCGTCGGACTCGGCCAGAGCGCGCGAGGAGGAGGCGGCATTCTTGAGAGCGTGGCAGTAGTTTACGAAGTTTAAGGGGCTTTACGATCGTCGGCTCCCCTCGCACGCTTTCATTTTCCCGCACAGCGTAGCGCACGGCGACGGTGTTGTCACCCGTGGACTTTATATGGAACCACACGGTGACGCCGACGCCGACGGCAGAAATGCGCTTGGAGTGTCCATGTAATTGCTATCGCAATAAAAATGGAGTCTAGCGCATACCGCAGAGATTACGGAATCCTGACAGGGAGCTTACCTCTGTGGTTGAACAGAAAAGGGTACAAACCATTGCATTCTACCGGTGCTAACATATGCGTAGATACAGGGAGGTTAACAAAAAAGTTCGAGAACAAGGGCTGCGCAAGAAGCGATGGAATGAAAAATGTTAGGCGTAACGTTAAGAGAAAGGAAGATAGCGGTGGTGGATCAGAGAACAAACGGGGAGAGCCAATATTTTAGTTGACATTAAGAGGAGAAGTTCGGCAGCATGTTACACACCTGTAACACCTGAAAGCGATAGACTGCTGCACCGACTTGATAATGAGCCATCTCGCATTGTCGCGTTGCTGCTTTCGCAGTTCGGCTTCTTTGGCTTGTATTGGCGGCGAGGAGTTACTTAGTCGCCATCTATCGGAAGCGCCTCGCTGGCGTAGTATGAGGGATCACGCGGCGCGCTCCTCATAGGTTTTGCTGTCAGCGCTCACTGAAAACACCACGCGCGAGCTCTCCCGGACATTTGTGTAAGTACTTTCGAAACTAGAGAATTTTCTTACTGTCTAAATAATAATCTTGGGCAAACTGAAAGCACAAGACGCTATCTCTTTACCGATACGTAGAGTGAACGCCACTGTCGCCGGGATGGAGTCTCCCGAACCGGCTTCTTGCGTGCAAGGTAGGAAAACGCTGAGAGCAAACTATGTGAAATATGTTCTTATAGTGTTTGTATAACCTAATGGAGCGTAATAGAACGAAGCCTCAATGCAGCGATCGCGCAGATTCTCAGCGACCGACTGCGCGTCTGCATGCTTGTCCGCGCACTGTTTCGCTTTCTCCGCGCGCGCGTTTTCGCACCGTGCCATGAGCTTTAGGCCGCAGAATATGAGCATATGACAGTAAACAAGCAACCATTGTTGCATGGGCATTATCAGAGCTGTTCAAAAATAATTTCATTGTAGAGACTTCGACGCCTACGGGGACTGTAATATGCCGTCGCGACGATTCAATCTTTTTTTTTCTTTTAAATTCTTTGACCATTCAATATTATTTCTCGAGTTGCGTCGCACCGTATGTTTATCGGTGTTCTCAGCGTGCAATTTCCCGCTGCTCCTTTTTTGTAATCCAGTGCATTAATTCTTAACACAAACATGACCATATGCCATGCTTTTTTTTAAATGTGCTTCTTACCACTGCCTTTCCACTCCACTGAACTTGATAGTATCTATAACATCAACATCTATAGCAGCAGACCAAACCGTCATGACATTAGTCGGGCAGCGGACTCGGGCGAGCGTCTCAGTGCGCGTTTTAACATCGCAGACCGGGCGCCGTAGCAGAAATCTTCCTCGAGTCTGTGCTTGCTGCATACCAGAGTTGTAGCTGATGATTGTTTGCCGGTTTTATGTTTCGCGAGCCAAGCTTCACGCAGCTTCTTGTCATGCGGCTACGTGTGAATAAGGCTGACACCGGCCTTCGTTACGTGCGCCCGGCCCTGCGGCACCGAGCAGTAGCCTACCATGTTGCATGCCTTCAAAGGCAGCCACTACCTATTGTAGTGCTTTCAAGCGTTGTAAAGAAGACACTCGAAGCGGGAAAATCTCGTCACTAAATGAGGACCGCAGCGTACGAGGGAATTTAAAGTCGTTTTCAGTTCGCTTCGGCGCGCCCGAAGCAGCCGACGCGGCCGCTATGTTCACGTGATCCCTCCTAGCACGTCACGCCGACGGTGGCGCCAGCTTTTCCAGTGGTGGAGCTCGAGGCCAATAGCGTGGTCAGACTCGCGCCAATGCCGTTTCCCTTCGACTTCACGTTGCATCCTCTCAACAGGGGATTGAAACGTATGTTGTTCTGTGTGCTGTATGGGGGATTTCAATGGATGATGATGATGAAGCAACATTTACTGGGCCCGAAATAAATCGGTGGTGCACGCAGGCACCAGATGGGGTGGTTCCCTAGTTACGGGACCCATACGTTTCCAGCAGCTCCTGGCCCCTGTCTGTCAGTGCGAGCTGAATCGGTAGGGCGGGGCTGGATAACAAGGTCTCCCATCGCTCAAGGGGTTGGGGATTGGGGGTGTTGGTGGGAAGGGGTGGAGGGGGGGTCTTGAGTTCTGTGGACTTTGCCAAGACGTGCGGCAGGGTGCCCTTTTCTCTTCTGCAAGAAGGACAGAGCATATCGTATTCCGCAGGGTACATGCGGTTCATCAGTACGGCATGCGCAAGCGATCCTGCCTGCGCTCAATGCAGGATCGTCTGTTGTTGCCTGGTGAGTTTGGGGTGCGGTTCTGGAAGTCTGCACCTTTCCTCTCGGTACATCCGGGTAATGCTCCGAAAGCTGGTAACCGGGTGCGGTAGCTTTTCCGGCTCGTACTCGGCCCGGATTGACATTTCTCGGGCATGGTAGTCGGCGATGGTGTTGCCTGCTACCTGCGAGTGAGCCGGGACCCACACGAGGTCTATGGCTCTTCCCAGAGGCTTGCGCTTGGCTAGATTGGCTCGGGTCGCGGAGGAGATTACCCCCCTGTGGAAGCTTCAGTAGGCTGTCTTTGAGTCGGTGACTACGGTGTCCACGCTCGGCTGTGCGAGTGCGAGGGCCATGGCCGCTTCTTCGGCAACAGCGGGGTCTGTTGTCTTCAGGGACGCGCTGACGATCAGCCTGCGTTTTGATGTAACCACCACCGCTGCACGGTCACTGTGTTTTCGGAGCGAGGCGTCCGCGTAGAGGACCCTGGGGTTCTCTTCCAGCTTCTGGACTAGGGCTTTGGCTCGCGCGGTGCGCCTCTCCTCGCCCTTGCCCGGCGTTATGTTCCGGGGAAGGGGTTTTGTCTCAATGATCGTTTTCCAGTCTTCCGGAAGGGCTGTCTTGATGGGTATTGGCTCGATCTGCCATCCTATCTTGCGTGGAACGGCTCGTTCATGTTCCGTGTGACTGAGCCGAATTCTCTGATTAGAGAGGTGGGCTTCGATGAGCTCCTCCACCGTGTTGTGGGCGCCCATGTCTAGCAGTTTTTGCATGGACGAGTATATGGGCATGCCCAGTGCTTGTTAACGCGATAGCGTTAAGGAGCTCGTGTCGCAGAAAAGCCGGTGTCGTCGGCGTCGGTGTCGGTGTCGGCGGCGTTGACCGTGAGCGATAAATCACGGCAGGCGCTTCATAAATAAAAAGCAACTTCCAAGATTGGCCCGGTGGGAATCGAACCCGGGTCTCCGGAGTGTGAGACGGAGACGCTACCACTCAGCCACGAGTTCGATGCTTCCAAGCGGTGCAAACGCGCCTCTAGTGAATGCGGTGTTGCCTTCGAAACGAGCCGTGGAAAGTTATACTGCGGTGTATATCGGTAATTATGAACATGTAACGTACAGAAGTCACAATTACACGAGTTGCGAAGTGCGTTTCCGCTGCATTTCTTCTGCGCTTTCCGCACACGCAGAGCCATCTTGCGGCAAACACAGAAGACCCCCTCCTCTCAATGTACGGCGCTGCCCCGACAGGAGGCGCGCCGCGCGCGCATTGGGACCGCTGCCAGGCGCGTCGCGGGACTCCCTCTCCCCTGACGACGCTTCGCCGTGCTCCCGGTTTAGATTACTATCTATCTCTCTGCCCGTGCCGATCACGACGTTTGGCTGGCGTAGATCGTTTCCCCTCCGAGACACCGAGTTCTTTGGTTCGTTTCGTTCGCTCAGGCGCACGTTTCGTTGCCGCGCCGAACGCTGCGTTGCTCGACGCTCACCGCGTGATAGGTGGGCGCTAAGTCCGATGCGGGGCGCATCGTAAGTGATTGCTGTGCCGTAGCGCATTGTCTTATACCCCTTGGCGGGTCGGCGGGAACGCTGTCGCGTCCCACTCTTGAAGGCGAAGCTTAAGCGTCCTCCAATTTTTTCGTTGCCTTACGAAGCATCGTGTTTAGGGTGTCCCTATTCGCCTTCGTCAGCTGTAGATACGGGGCGGAGTAGGTAACCCACGACACGACGAACGCGAGTACCAGGCACATGGCATCGTGTTACTTGAGGCCTCGGTTTCTGTTGGATACCCTCTGAATCATACCAAGTATCTGTTCGGTTGTAGCGTTGATCTTTGTGATGGCGGCCTGTGCCTTTCCGTCGCTCTGAAGTAGTATGCCGAGAATCCTAATCTGCTGTGTTGGCTTGATGGTCGTTCCGGCGATGGTGATAACCACGTTCGGCGGCAGCTCCTTGGATTTTCCCGGTTGGATCATGAGCAGCTCTGATTTCTGGGCAGCGCAGCTCTGTCCGCACGACTTTGCGTACTCGTGCACGGTCGTCGCCGCCCGCTGGAAGATTTCCTCCATCCAGGCATCGGATCTGGCTCGGGCCGTCCACACCGTAATATCGTAGGCGTAGAACGCGTGGTCCACGCCTTCGATTTGCTTGAGTAGATCGGGCAGGGGCAGCAGGGCCAGATTGAAGAGCAGGGGTGACAAGACCGATCCCTGAGGGGTGCCCCTATCGCCGAACTCGACAGGGTCCGACTTCTCCTCCCCTATCCTGATGGTCGCCATTCGGTTTGACAGAAAATATTTTATGTAGCCGAATGTTTTTCGGCCACACCGGGTTTTGTTTAGATTCTGCAACACGCGCGCGTGGGACACGTTGTCAAACGCTCCCTTCAGGTCAAGGACGAGTATCACGCGCGGCGCGTGCCTCATTGCCGGCTTGACGACCAGTTCGTGGAGTTGGATCATCACGTCTTGGGGTCTGAGATGTTGCCTGAAGCCGTACATTGTCTCTGGCGTCTGATCCGTTTCTTCGAGGTGCTTCTGCAGCCGGCAAAGGACCATGCGCTCCATCACCTTCCCCACGCAGGATGTGAGGGAGATGGGCCGCATGTTGTCTATCGTGAGGGCCTTGCCGGGCTTTCGAATGACGCGGACCTCGGCGTCCTTCCATTCCTTCGGCAACTGCGAGCTCTCCCAGGCTTCGTTAATGTGCTCAAGGAGGCCGCGGGTCGCTGTACCACTCACAATGGATGTACGCACCGTTCGCTTCACTATGCTGAGCGTTTGTAGCATCAGCTTTACGGGGGCATGAGCTATTGCATTTATTGTTTGCTTACGCGTGTACGAGGTGTTGCTTAGGTGGCATTAACAATTGAGAATCTCACGTGTTTTTTTTTAAAGCTCCACTAGACGCTGCGGTTCTGTACATTGTATGCGTGATTACAATAAATATATGCACTGTGAGCTTTACTTTGATAAGTTCTTGTAGCCTCTACATTGCGAGAAGGATGAGCCACTGTATTTTTTGCCTGCTTGGAGGGTTATGAGCAATTGCCGATGATTAAAGATTTGTGTAATTGGACTGGTTTTTTTCGAGGTCATCGAGAGTATGAGCCACTTGAGGCTTTCGCAGTAAAAATGGAGCTGGGAAGGCCACGTAATGCGTAGGGCAGATAACCGGCGGACCATTAGAGTTACAGAATGGGTGCGAAGGGAAGGGGAGCAAAATCGAGAACGGTAGAAAATTACGTGGAGTGATGAAATTAGGAAATTCGAAGGCGCAAACTGGGATCAGCTCGCGCGAGCCATGGGTAATTGGATATCGCTGGGAGAGGCCTTCGTCCTGCAGTAGGCATAAACATTTTCTCTCGTTAAAGCCAGTGCTTTGATACACTTTTCTCATTAGGTGCATCGCATAGCAACAACTTATAAAATATGAGCGTGCGCATGTTCTAGCTGACAATCAAGATAGAAAATGTGGGATGCGTTCTTCTACGAAATTCGCTGTGCGTTTGGCATCGTACTGTGGTTCGATGTCGTGTTTTACAAGGTCAAGCCCATCGTGACTTGTGGTTCAACAGGTGTCAATGCTGAACAAATGCTCCGCTTTCTCTGCAAGGTCCACCAGGGTGGATAAGATACGCATGCGTCACTGCAACCTGCAGCGTGTGCAGTCGCAATGCGCCATTTTGCCGTATTGGCGCATCAAAGCTTCGCGTACACAGATTCGGGCAATGCGTGGAATTTGAATACTTTTTTACACTATGGTGTAGCTTTTATCGAAAGCTGGGAGCTTTATTGTATAAATTAGTTGTATGAGCTGGAAAGGTACCGGTGTCGTACTGGGTATTGACTAGCCGGTAGATGCTATAAGTCAAGAGAAGTGGGCCTGTGAATTGGCACTGACATTCGCGAACATGGTCATGATTTATTTGCAATTTTAAGTGTCCTGACACCATAAGCATCAGCAGATATTGGATGCTTCTACAGTTACAGTTATATGGGAGTCCAGGACAGTGAATTCTGTTAAAGTAATTGTTCCACAACAACCACTGGAGAGTCACAAATGAAGGCTAAAAGACAACCCGAAAACAAAGGCATGAGTGCGGGCAGTTCACAGAAATATTTTCTCAAGAGAAACGTATCAAACGAATCTCAGTCAAACAAAGTTTCGGTTGATGGTCAGCACTAATGTCGTACCTATTGTGCCATCCATAGCACTCCTCCGCTGCTGGCAATCGTATGCAAACAGCGAACGGCTCAGTTTAATGTTTTGAAAGTCCTTGTGTTGACCAAACCTAATGCAAAAGGTCACCAAGGTTAGCGTTCCCACCTTAACGAAATTCTGAAAGCAGGTGATAATTTGCACTTGTACCATTCTGATGACCCTTTGCTATTTATAAATGTATAATTTTCTAGCAGTTGAATGCACCACGAAAATAAAAATTTTCATGAGCCTAGTTCATATTCATGAATACTTTGTTTAGCGCAAAACGACAGAGACAAGAAAGACGACAGGACAAGGCGCCACTGGAGAGTCACAGCGCCTTGTCCTGTCGTCTTTCTTGTCTCTGTCGTTTTGCGCTAAACAAAGTATTCATGGATTCGCACCAACTAGCCCGCCAACGCATTGTGCTGAACTAGTTCATATTGTTGCTACATGGCCATAGAGCGACGATGCATCTTCTCTGCGAGTAATAACCAGCCTGTGGCTACAATTATGGGTTACGTAACTGGACACTAGCACTAGGACCTATCATGACATCGTGAATATTGGTCGTGAAAGGCAGCGATACTATGCTTGGAGTCGAGCTGTAGATGAGTTTTCACGTTAGCTTTCGTTTTTCATACTAAAGTTTTTCCGCACTTGAATTTCTTTTGCGCTTTCTCTGTTATTTGCCTTCACGCGCAGAGGTTTCCATGATCCTGGCATTTGGTATAAAACTTCACCCGTTGATGTCTTCATTGAGCTTCACAGTATTTCTATCAGATATTTTGCATCTCATGCTAAATTTTGTTGTTTTAATCAGGGCGTACCATCACGTATGGCCGGGCCACTGCACTCGCATTATGTTGGACTCGCTTCACCTCATGTCTATCTGTAGTGCTGTAGCGTTGTAGAAAAGCCGATTAGTTTAATACATTCGAGGTTGTGCGTGCTTGCGGCGTTGGACGAGAGTTTGAAGGTGCATATATCTCTCAAGACGTGTAGCTGTCGACATAGCCAAGTGCCGAGGCTGATCGCGTTTTTAGTTTTATTTGTGCTGTTCTCCAACTGGCTTTACCTGCATTCCAGCTAACGCAGGAGGGAGAGAGAAACTTCAGTTGTATTTGATGAGGTGAACCCTGCGAAAGACTTCGTGTGCTATAAGGCATTATTTTTTATAGCACAAATATTCTGAAAGAAAACACCAGTGGAAGGAAAGAACAGAAAGAGAGACAGGTGCCTGTATTTCTGTCCGTCTTTCCATTTTACTGGTTTATCCTTTTCGGAAATTTTACGTTACAAAGATAATGGTTTAATGTAAACACAAAGTGCCCAAGAATTCATATCGGTGTGTTATTTTATAGGAGATATTGAGGAATAAAATAAAGGAAATCGGAAAGCAACCGAAGGCTAGAAGCCGAGGCGCACACTCAACCACGACGCTTCAGTTCGTGGCTGGAATGTTCACGGCAAATATCTCCATCAATTGTGGCAGTACCGAGTGCGCACCTGCAGCAAGCCCGTTATTTTCATTTCCATTTCCATCCAAATCCATGAATCTATCTTTCAAAAGTTTTGAGCACCGAGGACTCACTGTTCAAGACGCTGGTGAAGCCACTGTTCTGGAGCAGGCGGTAGAAGTATCCAAACTTGGCCTGAATGGTCTGCGCGAGCATGCTCTCGGCAATGGGATACAGCACGCGGTCAACGATGTGGACAATGACGTTCTCGTACGAGGCGTCGCCCACCAGGATGTTGGCGCCTCCAATGGAAATCGTCTGCGGGAACAGCGAAGCAGCCGTTATTCAAGCCGGCTACCTTATTTCTCTCCACAGTAACTGCCGTCTTGAACCGAAAAAGCAATTAGCTTTATTCTCATCGATTGGTACTTTGCATGGTGCGGCAGGGCTGGTATCTACATCCCTTATGAGTGATCAGCATAAGAAAAAAAATCTACGAAGGTAACACATTTCTCGCTGATACTAAATGAACTACTACTATACTAGATGTGATCAACAGTAGTTGAGCAAGGTATGTCGGTGGAGCGAACGTTCCCCTACTAGGGGGCAATTTTTCATCGCCTTTACAAAAATTACAAAGGCAAGTTCTGACGTTGGTTGCAGTCTGAGACATTCCTTCCCGACCACTATAGATCCCATGCGGTTCTCGCTTAAGCGGGAACTACTAAACCCGCTTTCAAAGCATGTTCGTCGTGGTGCGGTCCTGCGTTGGCGCCTTCACTACGGTATGATTGCGCTGTATTTTCGACACAGGGCATCTGCACTGATAACTAATTAAAGTGAGTACCCCTTCTGTACAGACATCGGCCATTATAACATCCTGGTTATTCAACAACGTGAAATGGCCACGACACCTAAAATACGTTGTAAATACTTTCCGGATAGTGGTTTTCAGCCGTCGAGCACCGAGCGAAGTAGATGCGCCGGCGTGATGCCATAAGTGATCAATTAGGCGGAAATACGTTTCTGTAGTTAGACAAGCCAGGCTGCCAGGGCGACCTGTGGGCTGGGAATTGGGGAGGCTCTTGCCGTCGTTTGAATGTCAGCGTTGGCCCTCACGTTTCAACTAACCCTTCCATTGTCGTAGACCTTCACGAGGATGTTGTCGCCGCCCGCAGTGGTGATCTCGAGGTCGCCGCGTAGACTGCGGCTCGGGACCGAGTCACCCACTATGTGATGAAGCACGAACTTCCTAAGGAACCGGCTGTCCGTCTCCAGCATCTTGATGACGCTGGGTGGCAGCGCCGCGAACGCCAGGTCATTGGGTGCAATGATGGTGAGCGACGCTGCATGAGCATATTATGAATTTCAACATGGCTGTCTGTGCCTATGCATATCATAGTTCAGTAAACGTGCGCCTGACGTCACTTCTCGCTATTAATATCTCTGCTTTCTGAGTGATTTCCAGTTCTGCATGCCAGGGCATTCAAGCAGGCTTATGAGGCGTTCAAGCTCGTACGTGCTAACTCCATTGCGTGTATATATATATATATATATATATATATATATATATATATATATATATATATATATATATATATATATATATATATATATATAATGTACTGTATTGCATTGTATTGTATTGTATATATAACCATTGTATATCCATTCCATAGTAAAGAATATTGGCACGTGCCATTTTGTCGTACTGAGCATGGGCGGCAAATGTTACGCCATGCACTTGCAGTTCTGTTGAACAGACTAATTTTCCACGACATTCACGTGAAAATGTGCAGCATACGTAACATACGAGAGTTCTTCATTCCATGATGTCAGTGCTCTTTTTCCACTGCTGTTGGTATATATATGTATTTATAATTACTGTCAAGCTGTTCGTATTATATTACACTGTATAACATCAGAGGTTGACCTGCAATGGTAAACAGTTAAAATGCCTTGTTAATGTATATTGTCAGCCTTTTTTGTATGCCTTGTATATTGGGGGCTCGGGCGCTTCTCAAGTGAATTGATTTTCACTTTTTGCTCGAGCATTCCCGCATTGTGATGATGCAAATAAATTTCAACGTCGATTTCAACTTCAACTTCAACTCTTCGCAGTGTTCCCTTCACAAGATATCAGCAAGAAGAGCGTCAACAACTATCTTCATTATTGATATTATTGATATTTATGACAATGAAATCTATAATGATGGCGTAGTTGGATACTCACGTAACGACGCGAGGACATCCTCGACTTGTGCTCTGCGCAGGTACTTGCAGAAGACGGTGGAGTCGCGTTGCTGAAGGAACTCGTACAGTCCGCGGAATGGGCCTGCAGCTCGGGTCTCGCGGACCAGGGCATCACCAGCTTGCTCTGCATAGCAAGAAAGGGGCGTTGGTAAGATTTGTTTAGCTCGTAGCATCTACGCAAAGAACACTGTCGCTGCTCTCAAACATGTAGTTTCATTAATTCTTGACCAAGGAAAGGCAAGGGAAGTTTAGGTGGAGAAACACTGCAGGACAGAAGAAGTTCGACCACAAACGCTGCGAGAGCGCATCGTTTGCTGAAGGTACCCGGTGGTTAAACGTACAACTGTTTCTCGCCACTCTCAAGCCCCCAGGTCCCCTGACAACCGAGGTCGGTTACGCTAACGCCTATCAACGATTCCCTGTAGCTATTTTTTGGTGTAGCCATGGGAGCCGCTGAATATAGATGCGCCCGTATCTGTAAACAAGCAAAACAAACAAACAAACAAACAAAAACTAACTAACTAACTAACTAACTAAATAAATAAATAAATTCCTTTTTCCCTTTTATATCCACCGATCTATACGGCTCTGCCAAAAACATTTCGAACAGTTTAATGAGTCACTAAAGAGCAGCGCGAGGTCGCTTTACACTGTTAAAGTGTTCTGCCAAAAACTTTGTTTCCTGTAATTTGGTGGAAAAATATTTATTTAAATTGGAGAAAATGAAGACCAAACTTTGACTGGAATTCGTTTTTTCTTAATTTGTTATTTTTTGCATAAATAGTCCCTCTTGTTGCGTGTGAGATATCAGGGACAAATATATGTGAGACAAGTCTGCGTGCGGAGCCCAAAACAAGGACGCTCGTGCATTCGATGTAGCTGCGTCGGAAACGACTGCGGCCCGAGTCGCTATCACAGCGCTCTCACTGCGGTAAACAGCTATATTAAGTCTGCTACCAGCATCTTGTATGAATAAACCTAAAGGTCCACTGATGGACCAACTAAATACCTCCACTCGATGTCCGCTACGATTACTCTGTCGTATTACCCTGTCCCTGGTTACCCTTGGGAATTCGGTGCGTACAGGAACAACATGCACTTCCGCTTTGTTTTTCTTAACATTGCAGCCAGGGCCGCATTTGCAGCAACATTGCCGCTTTTCATCCAAGCTGCAGCATTGCATGCGAGCGAGTGCACCGACGGAGCGAACACGCTACGCTCCGGACTCGACTGGCGCGCCGATCATGACACACGTCCATCGACGCGCCGGTAGATCTTCGAAATTAGATAGGTGTATAAACAGATAGATGCTGAAATCGAAAACACGTGGGCGTGTAACTAAATGAGAATGTATTGCTATGAGGGGACTTTAACCCTTCAGATGTGGCATGGATTTGCGGGGAGCCCACGTTTTCCACACGATCATCATTACACAGCACTTTATTGAGCTGCGTTAGTGTCATAAACCTAGCACAGTGTTTGTTACAGTCGACAAGGGTAGATTCCAAAAAATCCAGCTTTCTCGATAAATTCTGGGACTACAGGCTGAGGAGTAAGTGTACCTGGTAGTACTGACCACTGAATCATCCTGTCCAGTATCCACGTGAACTCAAAATTTGTCTGTTTTGAAGGAAAGTATAGTTACATTATCAGAGTAGTTACAACGCAATTTGTGCTTTTCTGCCCCGCATTTGAACAGGAATGCGCTCGTAGCCGGTTAGTTTATTTTATAAAACAATGTTTGGTTCAAAGTGCCGAAGAAATGAGCCATGAGTTACGTGTAACATTTGCGGAATAATTAAGAACTCACAGCGCTTATTTTCTTGCTTCCAGTAAATATGCAGCAATGATAGATTAAATGTCCGTTCTTGAGTCTTCATACAAAAACAAAACAAACTTTTCTTTTTTTCATTATTTCTTCTTAAACGGTGGGTAATAGGGCATAGTTAGTTAGAAATGAAAGCAATACAATTTGTAAATTCAGAGTAATCGCAAACAAGATTTAAAACAAACTTTAAGCAAACTTTACAAGACGGAAGACTGGACTTTTTCAGAAGATGCGCATATATCTCTCGTGTTAAATGAATATTTCAAATCGATATTTTTAGAATATTCACTCAGCAGTAGTGCTGCGGTGTTTTCCGACTGCCAGCAGACAACGAAGCCCTCGGAAGCTATTTGACCATAAAGGAAAGGACGTCTTCCAGCTATTAGCAATCGCAACGTGTCAGGGGAAGCTTGCAATGACAAGGAGGGCATGCCTTCCTGCAGTTCAAATACAGCATAGCTCAGAATCGTTTCGTTCAATGCTCGCAGTATTCTTAACAAGGTTACTGAATTAGAATGTCTGTTGCTATCTGAGCGACCGCACGTCGTTTGCATTACAGAAACATGGCTCAACAGTGCTATTTCTTGCGACTGTATTATCCCACCTGGCTACACAATGTTCAGGTGGGATCGGGACTCTCGTGGTGGTGGTGTGGCCATTATTGTTAAATCATCGCTTACAGCCTGTACGGTTATGTGTGACATGTCGGAATCGGTGTGGTGTAAAATCATGTTTTCTGGCATGTCGTATCTCATAGGAGTCGTCTATAGGCCGCCAACTACTTCACCCGATTTTCTAGATATGTTAAATACGTTTCTTTGCTCACATGTAAACAGGAACACCAGGCTAATAATGACTGGTGATTTTAACTTGCCAAATATCGATTGGGAACTTATTTCGCCTGGAAATAAAGAAATTTATAGTGCCGAAAAATTATTGGATATCACATTTTTTCATAAGTTAAGGCAAATAGTGAAGGAAAACACACGTATAACGTCCCAATCGCAGTCATTGCTTGACTTGGTGTTCCTTTCCCATAAAGTAGGCGATTATGAAATGGCAGTCACCGATGGTATATCCGATCACAAAATCATTTTGCTGAATGTGCTTACTTCTACACCACCACCTACAAAACCTACTGTACGTGTTGAAATCAAAGACTATGCTAAGGCCGATGATACGTCTATTCTAGATTATTTAGAAAAGTGTTTCAACGAATTTGAAAATGTCTCCGAGATCGAAACAGTTGAAGATTTGTGGCAGCGCTTTCAAGCTATTATTAAACTCTGCATAGATAAGTTTGTTCCGACCCGACTCAAGAAAACGAAGCGGAGTAACCCATGGATAACTAGGGATATTGTTCACGCGAAACGGAAATTAAAAAGGCTGCGCAAAGGAAAAGCAGATCCTAGGGAAATACACGCAGTACGTCAGAGAATAAAGGCTTTGCTACTCAGTTCGAAGCAAACATTTTTTAATCGCACTCTAAGTGATTTTCTTAAGACTTCCCCAGAAAAATTCTGGCGTTATTTAGACCGCAGAAACGAAAAAATAAAGCAAATGACGGTAGGAAATCGTATAGTAGAAGAAAAAGGTGTTATCGCTGATGGATTAAATAAATATTTCCAATCAGTATTCACGCGCAGTGATCGACCATTTCCAGTAGACGATGGGGAATCTTTCAGCGAAAGTTCCATGGATGCTATCAACTTTACTCAGAGGGGCGTATTCCAGCAGTTGCTACAGTTAGATGACAAGAAGGCTTCTGGGCCAGACGGAATACCTACTGGCTTTTTGAAAAGGTATGCTGAGTGGATATCATTTTATTTGGTAATTATTTTTCAGAAATCACTAAGCACCCATTCCGTGCCACAGGACTGGCGTTGTGCAGTAGTTATCCCCATATTTAAAAGTGGCAATCGTACTCTAATGAATAACTACCGTCCTGTATCCCTTACGTCAGTTTGCTGCAAGGTTATGGAACACGTCATAGCAAAACATATAATTACCTTCCTGGAATCAAATGGCCTCCTTTGTGCATGCCAGCATGGGTTCCGACGGGGACTTTCCACAGTGACACAGCTCATTGAGACATTACACGATTTTTACAAAGCTATGGACAACCGTGAACAAGTGGATGTTATATGCGTTGATTTTGCCAAAGCCTTTGATAAGGTTCCCCATCGTAAATTACTTTTTAAACTGTACAAAGCAGGTATAAATGGCGACGTTCTAAAATGGATTGAAAATTATTTAACTAACCGCAAGCAGGCAGTTCGCGTTGATGGTTCCGAGTCTGGTTTTGTAGATGTATATTCAGGAGTACCACAGGGGTCCGTGTTAGGGCCAACACTTTTTCTGCTTTACATCAATGATGTAGCAACCGCTTTAGATAGTTCTGCTAAGATAAAACTCTTTGCAGATGACTGCTTGATTTTTGCGCCGGTATCTTGTTTAGAGGATCAGATTAAGCTCAACCGAAACCTTCAGGCGTTTGGGAGTTGGTGTGACAAGTGGGAAATGCGAATCAATTTTGATAAGACCACATACACGCATATCACTGCAAAAAAGAATATATTTACTTTTCAGTACGATATTCTAGGCTACAATCTAGTTAATGTTCCTTGTTTCAAATATCTTGGTGTCTCTATTTCGCATGATTTAAAATGGCACAATCAAGTAGAAAGAGTGTGCTCTGCGGCGCAGAAGAAATTGGGTTTTTTAAGAGCAAAACTGGGGAGGGCAACAAAAGATGTTAAACTGCTGGCTTACAGATCTCTTATTCGACCATCCCTAGAATATGCGTTAGTAGCATGGGCGCCCCATCAAAAGGTAATGTGGGCCAAAATAGAGAAGGTGCAACGCCGGGCGGCGCGCTTTATTTGCTCGAAATATAGAAGGACAGACTCCGTTTCGGCGATGTTAAAGTCTTGCGGTCTTGAACTGTTGGAAGATCGGTGCAAGAAGCAGAGAGTAAAAACGTTATTTCAAATAATTCATGGTGAACTAAAAATTAATAAAGAGTTGTATTTAAAACCTCCAGGCAGACTGAGCTCCCGCTTAAGTCATAGTGAAGCTATTAAACCGTACTTGTCCCGAACCAATGCCTTTCGTTGTTCGTTCTTCCCAGATTCAATAGAGCTGTGGAACAAGCTGCCTGCAGAAATTGTTCGCAGTTCTGATACTGCATTGTTTACAAATGCAATCAATGTTCTTTACTAAAACTGTACCATGTGGATATTGTAAAGTGTTTTTCTTTTCTTTTTTCTCTTTTTTCCTTTTTTCTGTTTGTGTGCGTGCGGCAGCTGGTTGACCATTTGAATACATGCCTTACAGTCTGTATATAGTATCTTGTATTGTATCCGTAGGACACTGTAGTGTATGTGCATATTTCTTTTGTATCTGGCTGTTTTGTATGAACGTATATGTAACATCCCTCCCTGTTATGACCCTCAACTGAGGGTTGACAGTATTTCTAAATAAATAAATAAAATAAATTAGAATTGAGGAAGCTAAATTCCTGCAGAGCAAAAGGTCCTGATACGATACGTGTTCTGGAAGAATACACACGTTGGATGAGTCACTCTTCCTGTCGATTTTTCACACGTTCATAAGAAATAAAAATAATTATAATGGAATGGCAAAGTTGCCTATGTAGTACCAGTCCATAAACATGTGAAAACAAAGTAGAACATGTACGAATAACTTCTATTTTGCGTGGAGCATCCTAACTATCAGAACAAATTTTTGTAATAATATTGCAAAGCATTGTATCGAGAACAATATTTCTTGGTTTCATAACCAAGCCCCAAGTATCTCCTTTGACACACAACTGGTCAAACTCCTCTTTGGCATTGCTAACACTGTCGACAACGGCATAGAGACCGATTATGTACTAAAGTTTCGAAAAGAATTCGATGAGGTCGGTCACTTTTGTTTAACCTATGTAATATGGAACTTTCATCTCCCTGTGAAAGTACTCAGATGGTTGGAGAACTGTCTTACCCGTCACGGACAACATACCACAGCTAATGGTTGAAGACATTAGTCACCATAAAGATGTGTTAGGACCCCGGTGCTTCTAATCTTCATTAATGATACACCAAGAATTTCCCCCAAAATATTACACTCAGCCAGTTTCTAGGTGATAAACTATGTAATTTTACCGCATGGGAAAATACTCGGCGCACATTTCGTGGACCATCTTTTATGGCACCTGAATATTAACAGAACCGCGAATAAGGCACACAGAACTTTTTCTTTTTTGGTCCGCACTTTTCTTTAGTGTGCACGCATGCTACGGGGCTCCCCGAGCAGAACATAATTGAATCGGTCAAGATTACACAAAATAAGGCACGCAAATACATCGTCAGTGAATATCGCCATTAAAGTAGCGTCATTGCGAGGAAGACATAATTGCAACTTCCAACATTAAGCCATTGTATGTGATTTCTGAGGTCGAAATTTTTTTCCTGTATATTTATGAGGGAACTGGCATTAACAAAAGGATGTACGAGTACGTGCTTTCTCCCCATTACATTTCGAGTCGCCGTGATGATGATTTAACTGTTCGAGAAATCGTAGCTAGAAACAACCTTAGAAATTTATTTTTCCCACAAAAGAATTCTCAGTGGAACTTGCTGTCTGTTGATGTTACCAGAGACATACCTGCTTTTAGTGAGTACATTACCCGGCAGTTTTACTCAATTTACTTTATTTGATTTCTTGCACAGTTCTATCTCGTGGTTTGACGCATGTCTTCATTTGAGTGCACGGTATATCTATTTAAATTTTTCTTATTTACCTTTGAAATGCTTGCTTTTCTTGTGTGTCACGTTGTATCACGTTATCTTGAAGAAAATGTTAAAAGATAATTGGGTATGCATTCCTTTTCCTCCTTACGTTCTGCTATAGTGCGCCTTGAGCGAATGAGGCTACCTTTACCAGAGAAACAAAAAATAAATAGTTGTGCCCCAACCACGCTAACGCCTGCTCTCATGCGAGCATTGTAATCTCACATCCGTGCGACTGAATCCTTTAATTACTGTCGCAGCACCCTTCCGAACTATCTACGCATTTTGTGCCCGAAGGAGGCTGCCCTGTCTGCGGAAAGCGGCTGCACTGAGGCGCTATCTGCTTGCGCCACGTTCCAAAAGCACAACGAGATGGGCTGGACTGTGTAGCATATGCATTTAGTGTGGCCTGAGTATGGCAGTTTGGTCAGGGCGCGCATGTGCAGATTGTATGCAGGGACCTGCGTGCACTGAGTAGCAATACCAGCGACTCCAAGCGCCCTGCTGAAATTCATTCATTGGCTTATATTTGTACCCTTGCACTCTGCCGATGCAGCTGCCCCCTCATCACTTATCTCCTGTGTTCTGTGCTTGAGAACCTAACGTTTGCCGGAATTAAAAAATTATCGCAAGAAAGATGGCAGCTAGAAAGTTTCAGCGAGCGAAAGTCTATTCCTCTGTCTCAGTGTTTCTACGCGCACCCCTGAAACGTGCTCGAGACGTTCGCCCAGAGGATGCTGCTCGTGCGAGGCGCAGCACCTTCCTATGCACACCGATGCCTTCTCTTCGAACGTTACTGACGCTTAGCAAGCTTGCAAGCACGCACAACCGGCGCGATGTCGATGAGCAGGCGCAACGTGGGAAACTTTCGTGCCACGTTCCAAGAGGCCGAGAAGGTGACCCTCAGGCAACGAGTTGACAGGAGGTAAGCAGGAAAAAAAAAGAGACCCAGTATCTGACAGGTATGGTCCGACAAGAGTCCTCCTTGAACTGAAAGTATGCCCAGATTGAAATTGTGCTGCACGAGGGGAGACGCACGGAAAGTGCTCTTTCGGTAGCGCTCCTAACAGCATTGCGTGGCTTCGTTCCGGATGGCTTGAGGTTGGATTACTGCAGCGGCTTAATCTGACCTTTGGACGGCGCTCGAGCGCATCCGCGAGAGAGGCGCGCGTCGCAAGAATTATGGCTTTTCCGTTGCCCCTTCAGTGGACCCTGCTGGCACGCTCCCCAATGTCGCCACTGGCCTCCGATAGCCGGCACCGCACGAAGACCTTGAAGGGCGAAGGGAACGCGCGATGAACAAAAAAAGAAAGCGGTCGGACCAGTTGGTGAGCTGAGACTAACGGTGCTTTTTGATGCGTCCTCTTCACTTCCCCTCATCGAGCTTCTTCACATGCTTTGGACCTTGCCAGCCGACGCGAGCGCCTAGCAGTGGACGACAGGCTTGTGCAAGAGTTCGACCCCACTGGACTACCAATGAGGGACAACCGCAGCAGAGTGTGCAGGATTAGTGGGGCTCCCTATATTTCTCTTCTTTTTTTCCTGGTCGACAGTGCATGTTTCGAATGTTGCTCGGACCTAATCAACGTGTTCCAATTCATTGAGTCAAGGACACCTTCGAACGATTGGCATTCAAGGGCACGTAACGGGCTCGGATCACATCTGTCGTGCAGCGCCTCACCCCAGACGTGCGCTCATCGAAATGGAAACGCCGTTTCAAATAGCTGGGGTTAGCTTGTCCTCGTCGTAGGAAATGGGAGCTTTCTTATAAGGAATCAAACCCGTTACTTTTAGGCGCTGTCGCGAGACAGTAACAGAATGTCTGCACGCTCAATGCGAATTTGCTTAAATACATTTCAAGACGAGACTCACATTTATAATGCTCTCAACACTTCAGCGATGTCTAACGAAAAATTTACGAGTGCTTCGTAATTTTAGAAGTATGATAAACTCTCCATGCTTTCAGTTAGGCCTCATGCGTCATTATACACATTATGTAAAATGCGACAAAGTTGGGCTTTTTAATAAGAGCGCCTGTGCCTCACTTCCTGCTCTTAAAACGTAGGCACTTACGTATGCTGGTTGCTAGACGTTCGCTGTCCGAGATGATCTGGTCTCGAAACGAAATTTGAGTTGCTAAGCGGTACAGTTAAAAAATGCTGGCTTGTTTTCAAAGCATACGACAGCAGCGATAAAGCGTATTTACTTCAAAAAGGGATGCTGCTTAAACCAATATGATTGATTCACTTAGGCGTCTCAAGGTCATGCTAAGCCTTCGAAGGATGTTGTGGTGGTGGGGTGCCGTGGTGCCGTGGCTGCCTAGAGTTTCATACAGTTACTATAGGGAAATGTAACGCTAGTTTCTACGGTAGCTGCAAGCAGGGCAGTTCAGAGAGCATGGGAATGAGGGGTAGCAAATGGATTTACCTTAGTTCGTCCGTGGGGCTTTAACTGGCTCCGCGTCTGTGCATAGTGATCATTTTTAAGAAAGTAATGCATTATTAACAATTAAGTAAGCATTATTAGTATTGTCCGACGGCAGGATTCGAGCATGGGACCTCTAGCACAGAGGCCATGCTGAAACCATTACGCCAATGATGCATGCACAGGCGGAACCACTGAAATTAGCAGCGATTATGCATGCTTGTGGAGGCTTATTACCCTCTGCATAAAAAAAAGTATTAATTGCTTTCAAATTTCGGCTAATTTCGGCACAGATAAAACGCAATAAACGAAGCCACAAGAACGTCGGGAGACCCAAGCACGAAAAACAGATCAATCCATCTACACTGCCCCTCATTCCCATGGCGGCTGAACGATCGCAGCGCCCTATAGTTTTTTGGGAAACTCACTCTAAGCTGGCTGCCAATGGTTCTCGAGCGTGCTCTCTAATCTCGGTGCGCGCACGTTATCGCATGCTGCCTGCGTCGTATTGCGGCCGCCGCGAAAGCTAACCCGCGATCATGTGGAATCTTCTCATACGGAATCACATCAAGACGACAACGCCGTGTTCGATGACTTCAGGTTCTGGCGTATGCGCGGGTCGTGACCACGCATCCATCTGACTCGGCCTGGTTGGTGCAGAATTCGCCATTTATTTAATAAAATGCAGAGGCGCGAAAACCTGCTGCCGTGTGGACATATCCTTTTCTTTGTTTCCCTGTCTCTGTCCGATGTGGAAACTATAGACGGTTAGGGCTGAGCGTGGAAGAACCGCGCTTCCGCGGGAACCGAGTTTCCGCCGCAAGAACTGCTGCAAATGCAAACGTAAAGCTCGCGTGCCCTTGTTATCGAAGAATCCAGCCTCGAGCTCCAGCCGAAGCGATGTCGTCGGTCTCGCCTGAGCGGAGCATGCCCCGCCAGCATAGCGCGAGGATAGCCGTCAAACAGGCAGCGCGGAAAATCGCCTGCGGAAATACGTAGCGCAGCAAAAATGAGAGAGCAAAAAAGCTACAGAAGATGGGGCTCCGACGTAAACGCGATGTGGGCTCTCGTCTTCGATATGAGCGAAGGTAATTGAGAGATGTGGAGGCTTGTGGAAGAGAGGCTGTGCTTCTAGGGGGATTGCTAGCCTCTTGCGTCTATCTCCGCAATTACTAAACAACTTTGAACAATTCTTGCGATAGAACGCACCATGGATGGCATTTTACGACGTCAATGCACAATGAAATTTTCCGATAGGATCTGATGAGGGGCGCTTTAAAGGATAACCGCGATGCCAGCTACAGCTTTCCAGATAGTGCCCGCGTTGTGGTGTTGTGGCGGATGGCTGTGCGCTGCAATTCTGGGGGCATATGCTGTTAGAATGACGTTTGTCTTACGTGCGAACAAAGCAGTGCCTTCTCAGTGGCTGTGGCGTTTTGCTGCTGAGCCCGAAGATCGAGTGTTCGATTCTCTGCTGCGGCGGTGGCCACATTCCGGATGGCATGCAATGCAAAACATTCGTGCACTTCATTCTGAGTGCATTTGTAGGGAGCACAAATTGTCAATATTAATTCGTAGCCATCCACTGTAACGTGTCACACAGCTCATTTAATACTTTAGGGCGTCAAACAAAAATCAATCAATGAATGAATCAATCAATCAATCAGTCGATCGATCAATCAGTGAACCAGTCAATCGAAAGGCTAGGCGCGTATAATTCAGACAAAAAATTGCACGCAGAAGAGGAAGAACGAACTGCCACGCAAGGGCAAAAGAAAAGTTTTGTGATGACGCTGGTGCGAGATGTCGGCAGGTGCCCTGTATCACCTATTGAGCAATATTGTGTTGTTCTTTACAGTGTATATACGAAGGTGGTCGCACTGAAACAAATATTTCTTCAGTAATAACAGCTCTAGGTGTTTGTCTTTTCCTGCTTGGTGCATTTGATTTTTGCGCATTTCTGAAAATAAATCCGTTGCGACTTTGCCAGCTTGCAGTTGGTGCGGATGAACTAATACGTAATCAAGTTATCGAAGAGTAAAACGAGGTATTAAATCATTTTTAGCCCAATTTACCGTAGAAGTAAAAATTTGCGTCCCCTCGAACTACCCCCCTTTTTTTATGGCGTCGCAGGTCTGTACAATAACGACAGTCATTCAGACCCCACCATTATCTCCAGTGCCAGGCATTCTGTCGTTTAGCAGCTAATCGTGCTTTCTGAAGTCGCACCAATGCGCTATAAGTCGTGCGCTACCACAGGAACGCGCTGAAGTCGCACACAGCCAGTCTGTCTCTGCGGGAAACGTGCGGGGCGCGAATATGGCATTCACAATGAGCACGCTTTTCCATCAACGCCGGACGGATCCACGGACTTAGTCGGAGACACCTGGCTCCTGATAAGGGCGACAAGAAAACTACAAAAACAAAATGAGCAAGCATGTGGTGCGCAAAGCTCTACGCAAACACTTGTTTTACCTGCTCGACGCGTGGGAACACCACCGTCGGGCCTGGAAATAAACGCTCCATCAATGCCCACTTCTGACCTCGCTGACCCGACCCGACAAACCCGCCGCTAGCGCGAACGAGCCACGCATCGCAGGAAGGTTACGGAGAAACAACAGAAATTACGGATGCTGCGTCGTCGTGGAAGGTCTCGTGCGCTAGTGGTTCTGCAGTGTTTGGACCGATCACCGTGCTCTTTACGCTGTTTGGCTGGCCCTGTTGTTTTTCTTTTGCATTTACCGTCGGCTGTGATTTTCGCCACAGCACGGAAGTGCGAGAGACGAATATCTGCCCGAACCCGCCGCACGAGCGAGCGACAAGCAAGCCCACATTCAGGGATATCGCGTATCGAAATTTGCCAATAAGCTTCGAGCTCCAAGTTTTATTTTTCTAAGCACAATATATTGCCTCGCATATGCATCCGTAAAGCGTTTGCGAAAGTGCATGTGAACGCCACAAGACTTTTGTAAGGTATCACAGACAATGCGGAAAGTGATGTATTACTTTTTTATGTATGACCGACTGCTACACGTTTGGTAGAGAACTCGAAATAGTTGAACGCATTCCGCAATCATCATCCTCCATTCCTATACAACAATTTAATGATGTGGAAAAGCCGGCGGCATTCTTTGCGTGTTACCACTATAAATGACTAATTACTAATCTTATCGTCCGGATTACGCTAAAATAAAACACACGAAGGGTGCGCTGTGTATTGCAGTGACGAAGTATACGGGTAACTGCACTCGAAAAGCTCACTTACTGAGCTGCCACTTGCGAAGTTTGTGAACTTGACTGTTCTAAATAAAGTGACAGGCAGGAACAGGCGTCGCCAAACACTTGTCATGCTTAGTCGCTGTATATATGAGGCGGCTTTCAACTGACAGTCCTCTTCCAATATGTAGACGGCTTTGAAATTTGTAACGAGAAGCAATGACTACCTCGGTATAGTTGTAAAGTGCGGGACAGATATTCTGTAAGGACCAGTATTTTCTTCGCACGCAGTCATGCGATAAGTTCTGATAAGTTCCGTAAAACAAGTTCCGTGAAGGTTAATTCGTGAAGGTTAACGGTTCGCGAAGCCTTTATCTGGTGTCCCCTGTGAAGGTATCGCGCAACGTTTGCAACTTCACACTCTATATAGCATAATCAGAGGCCGGAATTACTGCGAAATTTTTCTTTTTCCTTACAGGCGTCATGCAAAAAACTGGCTGGAATAAGAACAGGCCGTTGCAATCAGTGTTGCCTACGTAGTAGACACTGCCTAAGAAAGACAGCTTTAACAGCTGTAGCTTTCTGCCATCTCACGCGTGTCGCGCATAGAGACGTTGCGGTATTTCTACGCTGCCCAACAGATTCCTGACAAAGCGATGCCATATCAAAAGATCGAGCCTGCTTGGTATTCATGTATGCGCAATGTGTACCCAGTATATACTTTTTTACGCTACTAAGCCGCCGCTACCCCCTAATACGGCATACTAAACCTTTTAGTTCCAGAGAAGTTTGCGTACATGGGATCGCGAGTAATCGTTGTCGTTTATCAACCTGTCGTATACATATCGCAGGACAACTTTGTGCTCGCACAGGCTGAAAAGCGCCGAGGTTTGCCCCTTAGCACGCGCGGTAGCGGCTTGTTTTTCGCGCCAATGCGGGATTACGGCGCACACACTACGTTATCTGCGCAATCCCTTTCGCGGTGCTTTCTTTATGGCCTCGCGAAGCGAGCGATGAAAAGACTTCACGAGACGCATCGTGCGCGCCACGCAACCGTGCTTTGTAACCCGACATGTCTGCGCGCGCGTTCAAATGTATCGACAACCGGATCTGGTTACTTTCTGGGCAGAAGGATGAGACGCGCTTTTTTTTTTTGTCGAGCAGTTCTGTTAGCACACAGCACCTGATCAAAACGAAAACACGACCAAGTCTAAGCAAGAACTATATGCTACGGGCATGCCCGACTCGCTCGGCATCTCTTCGCGCGGCACCTTCACTGGGACGAGCATTCACGCCATCGCTTGCATTTTGGCGCCGAAAGGGTGCTCGGGAACCCAGCCGCCGTAGACTCTTGGCGACACTCGACGACGTGCCAGGGATGCGCGCTATACGGCGGCCGTTGCTTATCTCTCTCCATCGCGCGGTTTACTTGCGCGGCTATTTTCGCCGGTCAAAGCAGCAGGAGCAAACACGGAGAGGGGCAACCGGCTGTCCTCGAGCACCGGAAGCACACGCCGGTCTTCCACCGCGCGCGCGCTCCCATCCATCCTGTCGCGAGCTGTTCGCGGCCACAGAGCACACGCGCGCGATTACAGCGACGCGCGGGCGGCACGATTTCGTTATGGCACGCAGGGTCCCGAAGCCCGGTATCGGCGCAAAAAGAGTGAGAGAAGAACAGGCCAGCGTATCGTCGCGCAGCAATGACCAGAGAAGGCCGAAGGAAGTGCTCACGTCCACTTTCCTCTCGTCCTCGCGCGCTGACACAGATTGGCTCGACTTTTCATAATAGGCCCCGCCTTGTTTACTCTGCTAATGCGTGGCCCGTGATCATGCCTCTAACTCATCATTCAGCGTCGTCCTTTGCCTCTTCGTCAATACTCACCCGTCTGTCGTTTGTCACATGCATTATGGACTTCGGTTAAAGCAGCATCACGAGCTAGACTCTCACCGGGCACTGATGCGCTATTACGACGTCTTGCGGCCGCTCATGTCATTCCTAGCGGGAGGACTTTAGGCAATCTTCATCCTCGTTCCAACAAGTGCAACGGAAACCAATTAGCGTCGTTTTCTTTAGGTAAAAGCCTATAAATAAGATTCCCTGCTGTTGTCTTCTTAGCGACGCAGCGATATCCTAAGCGCCCCGAATTACCTGACGACGCTGTCGCGTTCCCCGAATTCGCAAAATTTTCGCGGCGCGTTGAAGTAAAGACGAAAGCGAGTGCGGCATGATTGAGTGCAGTGACTTGCAGCTAACAGTGATGCGAAAATTAGCGCTGAAACAGCGTGATAGTTATACAGGTGTAACGTAGCGAACCGTTTTATCCTAACAGTAGTAGCTATTACACTACACCCGTACAATTGCATTTCACTCTATACGGACATGCTCCTTAAAGAAGCACTTCGCACTAAAATGTTCATAAGGTATCTTACCAGGCCAACTGCTATGATTAGTTGTGCTGCGAGTAACAACACAAAAAAAAGAAACAACTGCATTTATGTTTGCGTTTTACAGCGTATGCGGCGCCGTGATTACTTGTGCTTTCCATTTATTGCCGTTAAAAATTTATTTACTTATTATTTATTTATTGGTTGGTTGGTTCGTAGACTTATTCAAGGCATTTAACGTCGTAAAGTAAGACTGGGCCTGTGGGAGACGCCGTAGTAGAGGGGGCTCCAAATTAATTTCGGTCACCAGGGTTTCTTTAACATGTGTCTTAATCTCAGTACACTAGCCCTTTTTGCATTTAAACCTCATCAAATCGCGGCCGCCGCGGGCGGTAATCACAACCCCGACTTTATGCGCCACCGCAGCGGGTTCCCTCTAAAATGCAGAACAGTTACTGACGATGTAGTTAGCAGAACTACTCTCTTGTAATAACGTGGCGTCGTACACGAAGAAACGTAAAGAGCGAGAGGCTTTTCACATTAGCTCGCCTATGTGGAGCACACAGTGATCGGAAATACACAGTCGTCACTGGTTAGACAGTCGGTGGCTTCAATTTTGCGTGAGAAAAAGAGAAAGCGCCCACTTATTAACACTTTTGTAGGGCATTGGTATCAGTGAATCCAAAATCTGCAATTCACGTCATTCTGTCTCTACCTCAAGAAATGAACGCGGACGCATCGCTTATAAAGCGCACATAAAGCAATGTAACTTCACATAATGACACATATGGCTTATTTTGAAAGCGGTCCAAAACGCTTATGGTTAGTACTAGTAAGTTGTATGCACTAAACGCTTCGCATGGCCGTTAAGAAGAAGCTTTAGCTTGGGCCCAACTTTGACGCGGCCTATTCAAATACATGTAAAACGCAAAAACGTTTCTCTGAGAAAACCCCTTGACTGATTTTGATGAAAATTATTGCATTTGAGAGAGAAAGTTAAATTCTAGTGACTGTTGAAAGCGAAATTTCGATTTAAATCCTGAATTTTGTTACAAGAATTTTCAAAAATTCGAAAGTTTGAAAAGAGCAGAAGCAGGAAGTTTACAAACTAATAGCTCTGCACCAAGAACAGATATCGCGGTTCTGTAAACGGCAGCCATTAGACCATTGAAAGCGGACAAATTTGATAAGTCATAAAAGGGTTCTGCAAAAGCTGCATTTCCATATTGCTCAATTTGTCGAGATTCATGTGTAACATATCAATTTTGTGCGCTTTAGATGTACTATTATATGCAATACACAGAATTGTAGCATCATTTTTCATTATTTAGTTACAGACTTGTAAACTTGATAGCTTCGTTTTCGGAAAATTTTTAATTTTTGCCAATATTTAATAAAAAAAATTACGACTTAAATAAAAAATTCGAGACAAACAGTCACTAGACTTAAGTTTTTCCTTTAAATCCAACAAACCTCGCCAAATGTGGTGCCGTGGTTGCCGAGAAAAACGAATTCTCCTTTTACGTGTATTTATATAGGAGCACCCTAGCTGTAGATGCGCAGGGTTCGCTTCCTGCAGCAGCCCGGAGCGAAAATGGTAGTGTGCAAACTTAACCGTTAGTTAAGATTTCCTCTCAATGAATCGATCGTGTCATGAATTAATCCTTATTGCATCACAAACCAACTACCTCAAAAGCACCGGAGAAGACATCCATAGGATTTCTTGGCTCTGCTGCGGACCATTTTCGCGCCTCATCTTAGGTGCTGGAAGATAAGTTCCAAGTCCACATTACCCTCTTTCCAGCCCTTTTCCATTATTGGTCATATCTGCACTACAACGCCGCCATTTTGTAAGAATGCTATAGGCGCATAGCCCATCTAACGGTATTGTAATGTATGTGTAGTCATGAAAATAAGTAACTATCCACTTGTGTGGCCTAAATAAACGGCCCGTCAGCGAAAATTACCACACGTGCTCACGAACCACGATACACGTCGATAATGTTAACAGCCTGGCCCTGTCCACTGCGGCGATCCTCGCAGCAGACGGTGTGCCTTCTGGACTCAGCCTGGGATGATTTGAAAGTGATCACTATTGGCCTAATCTAATCAGATTAAAGCGTTGCCACGCAGGTTATTCGCGATAGGAGAAGCGAATGAGCGCGCTTCCACTATAGGGTCACACCAGGAGGTTCGGTCGACGCGCATCTTCAGATCGCCCGAAACTGTGTTGCGCCCACGCCCCATACTCGTGCACAACCATAGCATCACACGTGGAGCGGCGTACAGCGGCGGCGGCCCCGGTTCATCGTTGAGGATGAGCCCCTACCTTCGGCGTGCGCGTGGCAGCAGAAGAGCAGCAGCAATAGTCCGAGCCGGAGCGCGGGCCGGAGTCCCGCGCTGGCGGTCGCCATTGCGGCGCCTGTCCTCGTCGCTGGTCCCGTGGGTCTTGAGGAGGGCCTCCGCTCCTCGAGTGAACTACCCGGCTTCAGACGGCAGTGCACCCGCTCGCGCCGGACGCTAAGCTTTTATAGGCGACGAACGCTAGCACGCCGGCGGCGAAGCGCCTCCTTTCCTCGGCTCGCGACCTTGGCCCCCACGGCGGTGAAGAAGGCTGCCGTTACGTCAACCGCGGACGACGCTCGCCGGTCCGCCGCGACCGGCCGCGTCTCAACGCCCGCGTAGCGCGCGAGGTAGCAAAATGGCGTTTGGTGCACCTGTCTCCGTGCCTATAGCTGCTGCACCAGCCGGTGCTTCAGTATTCCTTCCTGCAGGCTCTCACTGTCCGGAGGGATGGTGGCAGCGCTTGGATTGCCTGATGCAATTATGCAGTGACATAGGTGCTTGAAGGCCACCATCCAGGCTGACATCCAGACGAACTTGGCCCCCTTGTTTTGGGAGACGAACACTGGCGCCAGGCTTGCGGCCATCCAATAATGCTAACAGGCTTCTTGTTCCTGCTCCTCAACCACGGCACATACATTATCTAAGGGGCTGAAAACCTGAAGAAAGAGATAATAATATATTTATATGAAGATTTAGGCTTTCTTGGGGAAAGGGGCATAAGGTGAAAAGACCGTTGCGTTGCTCACAATGGAAGTTTCACACTCGAAGCGATCGTGTGGTCGGACTTGAAGATTGAGGTTCCTGAACGCCAATTATTCCACGGAAATGGACGTGTTGCATATTGCAGAAGAATTTCCAGCACATCCGTATAAGCGCACCTGATGAGCATGCCGGTGAGGATTTCCCTGAATTACCGAATAAATGTTTGTGTATCCAGCCACGCTAACATCTCCGATGAATATGACAGGAAATACATCACAGGCCCGTTAAGACACGCTTGCGCTAGGGAGCGGCCATTTTGCTTTAATATAACCCCTGATGGATGGGTATTTACAGTAAGCGAACCAGACGTGGGTTACATAATGCCGGTACGGCCGCGTAACTCGTACCTAAGAATACTTAGTAGTAGACATAAATTATTGATATAAAAGAAAGAGAGGTCGAACTTAGCTAGTGCGCTCCATAGTCTGCTACTTTGCACTGGGTAAGAGGGACGGTGATAAGAGAAGTGGTGAGTGCTTATGCACATTGCACGGTGAAATGAATATAGAAGGTATATGAAAGTAACTGCTGTTGATGTGTTCGGGCGCGATTTGCGCTGCGTGTGACAATTAACAAGGAGGGGGAGGAGGAGATAAACAAGGAAGATGAAGCAGACGGGATTCCGGTTTGCTACCCTACAGAGGTGGAAGCGGCAAAAAGATGGAAGGACAGACAACTCTCAGGGTGACGCTTCATGCGGAGGTGGACTTCGGCACCACCGGAAGAAGAGAGATATAGCAAAGACAGGAAGGTGACTTCCACGCACGTCAATTATTTTGCTCGAAAAACTGGTCTGAAATTTAGAAAGTGTTGAAAGACGAATAAGGATATCAAGAGAAAATGTCTATATCGGCGTTCTTCTCACACAACGAAGCCTCAGTTGCTATCGCGTCGTTTCTTTGAAGAGACGCGATGTAATCTTGCAGAAAATGACTTAAATAACAAGTGCTGTAGAACTATAAAGACAGATGCCGTAATATGTAAACTAAATATTTCCAACTTTTCCAACTGAAGGACTGTGTAATCTTGAGCTGGCAGTCAGTTATCTGATCCAGAGTGCCTCGATAACAGCGCCGAGTTTGTTATCGAGGCACCTTAATATGACCGCACAAATGGCGCCACTACGAACAAAATTCGCGGCTCATATCGCGACATTTAACGAACGAGAAAAACAGAGGGGCTTGCGATTTTTTGTTGGTATCAACCAAATGTACCAATCAAACGAAGCTAACAGGCCAAGGAAAGCAAGAGGAAATTAACTGTGCTTTTTAAAAATTTTAATGTATATATATAATGAGAAATGAAGTGAAAGTGGGAAAAAAGAAAACTTGCTACCTGCAGGAGCCCAATATAAGGGTTGTGGATTCAGCTCTCAATGGTGGTGCCACTGGTGGCAGGGCAGCCTCGGATGTACCAATGTTGGAATTGCTGATCGTCCGTGAATTTGATAATTTCAAGCTTGCTAGCGGGTTAATCTTCCCCCGTTCACCCACACTCTCTCAAAGCGTAGCCAGACCTTGGCCTTTTGATTGCTGCGACACATACAAGGGACAGAAAGAAGCCTGGCACCATCTGAGGGAGCAGCTTCCGAACAGCACCGGACACTTTAGTAGTTATGAAGTTCGAGAAAACGTAATTTTGCTTAGAGTGGCGTCTATGGTGTAATGCTTCCTTGGTGTGACGGGCGTCCTACGCGCTGTCTGAGCCAATCATCGTCCGCTGTAAGTCGTGTTGCGCACAACAATCAATACAGAACGGGGACCCTGGTGCGCCTCTCTAAGTTATTCAAGAAACATAAAAGAATGAAATAAACGATACGAAGTTGGCAGCCTCGGTTCAATGACTACGCTGAGCAGCTCCACTAACATGCCCCTTCAAATGACCAAGCAGCCACAGTCATACAATGGCCGGACCAAATGTTTGCCGTTGACCGCTATTAAAGAAACCCAACGTTGATGATTGATTAGTGGGTTTTATTGGCGCAAGACCTAGCTCTGGCCAAATAGCACCGGCCATATTCTGAAACTAGTTGACAATGGTACAAGAAACCCAAAAGAATATCACAGATCTAGTACGGCAGCTTCGGATAAACCAGTCGGGCATGTTTCAGTAGCAGTGGACGCAATAATTTTGCCATTGCTGCAAACAGACCTGAAAAGTTTCAGATTATTCTTCAGCTAACGCCTATTGGTGTTGGCCTACTGTTTCAAGGGTAAGCTGCTAGACCGAAGAGTTTAACGTTCCCATCACATAAGTACAGTCAGTAGAGTGAATTAGGCAATGCGCGTCCTTCGCTACCTATACGAACATATGAAATCCTTGTTAACCTTGCATAGAAGGAAAAAGGCAATTCGGTTAAGACAGGCGAATTGAAATAATGCAAAGTACCTAATTACGACAGTGGATGACCAGCAGCTGCGGATTGAGTAAATGTGTAAAAGCCACTCATTACATTTTTAATGCTGAAAACTGCTAATAAGCATTCAATTATTTACTTTAGGGCATGCTATGCAATGGCGTAACTCACAAAGGTCCATGCTGAATGTATGTACACTTATTAGGAATGCTAAAGTATGTCAGGAGTGACGAGATATTGCTACCCAAGCTTGTGGAGAAATGCACTGGCGTTTAAGCTGGTATTTGCCAATTACGCCTCTTTCGAACAGTGCCGAGCAAAGCTGAGCGGAACCCCAGCGTTTTCTGTGACAGAATTTGAGCACGAATCTCGAAAATTGTGCTGGTTTTCAGGATCTCTACTAAGCGTACATACCTCGACCACTGACCGGCCTCAATTCCGCAATAACGAGAGGGCGCTAAAAGAGTAGTCCAAGAAGTATTTTTCAAATTTTGGTAGCCTAATTACTTAACAGTGATTATCACACATTCAGCCATGTCCGCCGCCACCAGTTATGTGTTTCTGGTGAAACAGATTGCCTCCACCGCATTGCATGCGTTTAAAAATTGCAGCTTTCCTTTATGAAAAACATTATATATTTCGTGGCAACTGCTCAAGAATTCGCCCATGACACCACTAAATATTTCAGTCTGCGTGGACTGCTTAGGCATCGACCCGTACAGTGGCTGAAGTGTGGTATAGATGTTATTATTTATTGATGCACTTGCTTGGTTTACAGCGAAGAAATCAATATTTGCGAAAATGAATCATGCGACAAGGTCTCTTCATGTACCGCTACTAGGTGTCAACAACCGGACCAAGCTGTCGAATACTAAGCCTCTCATTGTGGTCGAGCTGCAGGCCTAACCGCCTAACCAGCACCGAGCCGGTGCTTTAGCCACCGGGGGTCATGTGACACGCTGACGAAGAAGATGTTTTAATCCTGGTCAGAAGAAGATGACGCTCTGAACTTCGCGCACTGTCTACCATGTTGTCAGCTGCTACAATTATTGTAAATATCTTGCAAATATACGTATGACTGTTTTAACCCCGTAACATTTTTGGTGGAGGTTGTGGGATCATTATCAAGACGGATTTACGCAGCGGGCGCTCCTTGGCTGCATCTACAATGCCAGCTCAAGGCGAGGATGCTTCGGGCCCGTCGGCACCCACGCCCACCGTCATTCTAGCACAACCTCGCGACTCAGGATCCTTTTCTGGCACCGACGACACTGATGTTCAAGACTGGCTTTAAGTTTATGAGCGGCTGAGCGCCAGCAACCACTGGAACCACACCATCATGCTCGCTAATGTGATATTTTACCTCGTAGGCATGGCACGCGTATGGTTTCAGACCAGCGAGGAGGAACTTACCAGCAGGGACATTTGTAAACAAAAGCTCAAAAGTTTGTTTGGCAAGCCTGTTGGACGTCAGCGCACCGCCCAAAAATACCTCGCTTCGCGTGTCCAGACGTGCACTGAATCCTACCTCACTTACATTCAGGACGTGCTCGCTCTGTGCCGCACAGTGGATCCGAAGATGTCCGAACCTGATAAGGTTGCACATGTCATTAAGTGCATAGCAGATGATGCCTTCCATCTCCTTGTCTTCAAGAATTCTTCCACCGTGCAAGCCATCATTACCGAATGCCGGCGGTTTGAAGAAGCCAACAGCCACCGCATTGCACAGCCATTTCCTCGCCTTCTCAACACGGCTGCTACGCCCACCTGCGAAGACACCCGCAGTCCGCCCACACCCAATCGCTCTGATGACATCCTCCATGTCATTCGACGTGAAATAGAAGCCGCATCTCCTGTCACGACCCCAACCCATGGCCCCGACAATTACCAGGCGACCGTCTCATTGACACAGTCCGTCGTGCGCCAAGAATTGGCCAACGTTGGCTTGACCAACGTCTTCTCAGTTAATCGGCCTGACTACACCCCGTCCAGCAGTGTCACACGCATCCGCAACCTGAATGCCCCAACGCAGTATCGCAACGCGGCCGAATGGCGTACTCCAGACGACAGGACTATATGCTTCACTTGTGGCCGTATCGGCCATATTTCACGTCACTGCCGGTCTTCGTGGAATTCGACCCCCTGGTCCTACCACCCATCCCACGGCCCTCATGCTGCTCCTCGGTTCACCCCGCAAACGCAGCCAGCAAGTTCTGGCGACACTTTTCGTCCTACCCGCTCTAGCCTCTCTCCTTCGCCACGTCGCCGCTTCTCCCGATCGCCCCATCTCGCCGATTACCGTCCCCTAGCTCCTTCCGGCGCACCCTTCCGGAAAACTAACGGGTGCAGCACCTGGAGGTGATGCTGCAAAACCGACCCGACGCAAAAATCCTCTTCTGACATTGCCCACACGTCGGAACCTCATTAAAGTGAACGTAGATGGTGTACCTGTTACGGCTCTGATTGACGCTGGTGCGCACGTATCTGTGATGAATGCTCAGCTTCGGAATCGCCTCAAGAAAGTCCTCACTCCTGACCCGTCGCCTGTGGTCCAAGTCGCCGACGGTGGAACACCAGCCGTTATTGGCATGTGTCCGGCTCGCGTGAGCGTCGTGTGAGTGTCAAGGCTCATCCTGAGCCTTGACTTTCTGTCTACATATTCCGCTTTGATAGACTGTTCTGCTGGTGTTGTACAACTGGCTCTTCCTGCTGCTATTGACCCTCCAGATAGTGCTCCGATACGGCTATGTTCCACAGCATATTCGCCTCCCTCACAGTGCCGTTACCTACATAAGTGTCTCCCCCGTTCCACCTGTACCAGACGGTGACTACATTGTATCCCCTAATCCGGATGTCCTGCTATCGCATAACGTTGCTTTTCCTCACACCGTCATTACCATCTCGGGCAACACGTCCTGCCTTCCGCTTGTGAACTTTGGACTCTGTACACAAGTACTCCCGCGCGGAATATCCCTGGCGCAAATAACGCCAGCCAGAGCCTACCACATTTCGGCTTTAACTTGTGACAGCTCCTCGTGTTCAACTCTTGCTTCGCCTCCTGTCCCTTCAGACTTGAATACCCTAACAAAAATGATTGCTCCAGATCTTCCGCCCCAGCGTGCTCAAGAACTACGTTGCCTCCTTACCTCATACTGGGACATATTCGACCTTGGAGAATGCCCTCTAGGACAAACATCTCTCGTAAAACATCGAGTAAACACCGGTGATGCGAGCCCGATCCATCGGCGATCCTACCGTGTCTCGCCTACTGAGCGTCATATCATCCAACATGAAATTGACAAGACGCTTTATCGAGACATCATCGAACCTTCTTGCAGCCCATGGGCATCGCCTGTTGCACTAGTTAAAAAGAAGGACAACAGTTGGCGATATTGCGTCGATTGTCTACACCTCAACAAGGTAACAAAGAAAGACGTCTATCCGCTACCACGCATTGACGATGCCCTGGATTGCCTGCATGGAGCACAATATTTTTCGTCCATCGACTTTCGCTCCGGCTACTGGCAAATCGCCGTCGATGACATGGACCGCGAGAAGACCGCCTTTATTACTCCCGATGGCCTGTATCAGTTCAAAGTGATACCTTTCGGTTTATGTAATGCCCCGGCCACATTTGAACGAATGATGGACGCCCTCCTACACGGTTTCAAATGGTCCATCTGCCTCTGTTACCTGGACGACGTGATCGTTTTTTCGCCGACTTTTGCGACACACCTCGAACGCTTATCGACGATCCTATCTGTTTTCCGTCAGGCGGGGCTACAACTAAATTCGTCCAAGTGCCACTTCGGTCGTCGGGAAATTTCTGTGCTCGGGCATCTTGTCGATTCTTCTGGTGTACGCCCTGATCACGATAAAATACGGGCAGTGAAAGACATTCCCGTGTCAACATGTGCCAAGGATGTTCGCAGCTTCTTGGGCCTTTGCTCCTACTTCCGTCGGTTTGTCCAAAATTTTGCAAACGTTGCGCGCCCTCTCAGTCAGCTCCTCAAGAAAGACGCTGCATTCATTTGGGGCCCCGAGCAAGCTGGTGCTTTCACCGAGCTGATGGTTACGTTGGTTGCTTACGTCTGCGGATGGTTGCTTAGCGTCCGCGGATGGGTGGTCTTAGCGGATGGTTGCTTACGTCCCCTCCCATCCTTGCTCACTTTGATGCGTCATCCCCAACAGAAGTCCGTACCGATGCCAGTGGCCAAGGTATTGGCGCTATCTCTGCACAGAAACAACGGCGAGAACGTGTTATTGCCTACGCCAGCCGCCTTCTTTCCTCTGCTGAGCGCAATTATTCCATCACTGAACGCGAGTGTCTGGCTCTCGTTTGGGCAGTGGGTAAACTCCGCCCCTATTTGTACGGCCGCCAATCTACAGTCATCACTGATCACCACGCTCTGTGTTGGCTTTCGTCCCTCAAAGATCCTTCAGGGCGCCTTGGCCGCTGGGCTCTGCGCCTTCAAGAATAAAACTTTTCAGCTGTATACAATACCGGTCGCTTACATCAAGATGCGGACTGCTTGTCGCGCCATCCTGTCGACCCTCCTGACGTTTCTGCGGCCGGCATGCCTGTCACCGTCGTCTCTCTGGCTGCTTTTCGCGATATTGGAGCGGAACCACGTCGGGACGCCTCCTTACAAGACCTTATTCAACGGCTCACTTCAATGACGCCCGATCCTTCCCTTCGCATGTTCGAACTCCAAGATGGTATATTGTACCACTCTAACATGCGCCCGGACGGCCCTGCCCGACTTTTCGTTGCGCCTGGGAATCTCCGTCATACTGTTCTCGGCCAGCTTCATGATGCCCCGACTGTAGGTCACCTTGGCGTGTCACGGACTTATGACCGCGTTCGTCAGCGCTTCTTTTGGCCTGGTCTATACCGTGACGTCTGCTGTTATGTCGCTGCGTGTGACCTTTGTCAACGACGCAAAAAGCCGACCACACTCCTTGCTGGTCGCCTTCAACCACTTGACGTACCATTAGAACCATTCTTCCGTGTAGGTGTTGATCTTTTAGGCCCTTTTCCTACGTCTGCTTCGGGAAACAAGTGGATTGCTGTAGCAACAGACTACGCCACCCGATATGCAATCACACGGGCTCTTCCGACAAGTTGTGCAACCGATGTCGCCGACTTCCTTCTAGAGAACTTCATCCTTCACCACGGCGCCCCTCGACAGCTCCTCACCGACCGAGGCCGTTACTTTCTTTCTAAAGTTGTCAATGACATTCTACACTCGTGCGCGACTAAACACAAACTTGCTACTGCTTACCATCCACAAACGAATGGTCGAATGATACCGCAGGCTTCTCTCCATTCTTCCTCTTGTTTGGCCGCGACCCTACGCTACCTTTCGACACGGTTCTGCCTGCTAGTCTGAATTCCACATCCGAGTACGCCCGTAAAGCCATGCTCAAAGCACAAGAAGTACGCCATACTGTCCGACGTCGACTTGTGGAGTCGCATGACAATCAGCGGCGCTTATATGACGCCCGCCATCGTGACGTCCATTACACACCGGACGCCCTGGTTCTCCTTTGGTCGCCGTCGAGACGCGTTGGCCTCTCGGAGAAGTTACTTTCACGCTACTCTGGCTCTTACCGTGTCTTGCGTCAAGTAACTGACGTCGCGTACGAGATCGCCTCTCTTGAGCCAACCGTGGCTCAGCAACGCTCCGACGTGGTCCACGTCGCGCGTCTTAAGTTGTATCATTCGCCCACCGCCTAACCAGCACCGAGCCGGTGCTTCAGCCGCCGGGGGTCATGTGACACGCTGACGAAGATGTTTTAATCCTGGTCGGAAGAAGACGACGCTCTGAACTTCGCGCGCGGTCTACTATGTTGTCAGCTGCTACAATTATTGTAAATATCTTGTAAATATACGTCTGACTGTTTTAACCGTAGCAATATATTTGCTGCGTAGGGATCTTCCAACATGTACCAATAAACAATACAGATTCAGGCCCTCGATCGTCTGTTTTAAGCCATCTATCATGTTCCTTAACGGGATAATGTCATATGCACATGGCAGGTGTCTGAGACGCGCCGTGTTATTTTTGACCTCTGATCACACATTTTTAGCATTTTTTAATATTTCCTGCACACATGCAGCAAATAACCGCGCAGAGAATGTGTGTCCCTGACTTCACCTACACTTCATCTATGTCTTTATTACGCAACAACTTCAACATTCAGACTGGGATACATAGCGCAAAAATTACACAGGGACAAGCAGAACACAGGACGAGCGCTCGTCCTGTGTTCTGCTTGTCCCTGTGTAATTTTTGCGCTATGTATCCCAGTCTGAATGCATCCGACCAACACGCCCAAACTTCTTCCCTGCTAAAACTTCAACATTTCCTGCCGGCGTTGCGGCTGATTTGAGCGTATACTTTTGCAATCTTTAAAACAATATATATATTGCTACGTTGTGTTCCACGAATATCTCGATAAGCTAATTAATTAGATGAATATGCACTTGCTCCCATTTACTCACCGAGCCCGATGGGCTGCTTTTCTAATAATTCAATGCGACGAATCGTTATAAATAAAGAAAAAGAAAACACGCGCTTTTATCCTTTAAAGTTAATAATCAAGTTATGGAGTTTTACGTGCGAAACCATGATCTGATTATGCAGCACACGGTAGTGGACACTTCAGATTGATTCTGACGATGTGAGGTTCTTTAACGTGCACCTAAATCTAAGTACACGCCTATTTTTGCATTTCGCCCCAATGAAATGCGGCCGCTGTGGCCGGTCCTGTGACCTCGCACTTAGCAGCGCAACACCAAAGTCACTAAGCAACCACGGCGGGTGACTTTTTATACTTTCACCGAAATGATACTTGCTGCTACACTCTTCGTTGCGCATATCAAATTTCACTTGCACTAAATCTAACGTAACTCATACGCAGAGCGTCCTTTCTCTTATAGACAGTATGCCGGCAAAACAAGGCCGCCAGTAACGTAAATGGGCATCCGATAAAGTAAAGAAAGGTGACTTGCTTAATTTCCTGAGAACACCGTGGGCGTCTCGTAGAACGCATTAAAACAGGGAGAAAACGAGGCTTCGGGAATTATTTGCAAAGCTCTTAACTATGCCGTACACGTTAAAACTGTCCCACAATACCAACATGCCCCCCCCCCCCCCCCCGTATGCTAACTCAATCTTGTTGCCAAATTTATTCTTCCAGAGCACTGGGCAAATAAAGTGCGCGCTTCGTATGACGCAACTACAGGTGAAGAAAGCGAGCATTCGGGATTATTTCCAAATTCGTCATGAGCCTACGCACTCTAAACTACCGGTACATGCGCAATAACATTGTTCCCATTCTCTACAAATATAAAACTGCTGTCATTCTCGGTTTTCTCAGGGCGAGCGGGAGAACTTTGTAAGCATTCCGCACATCAAAACATGCTAAAAATTGGTGTAGGAATGCCAAGTTAGTAGAAATCCCCCCCCCCCCTCTTATTCCCTTCCACCCCGTTATTTCCAATTATGACCTCGGTGAATAATTTAGTTCTTCCAGGGCAAACACGCGTATCTAAAGTTTTTGAGTGCTCCTAGTGGCACCAAACGCCACGCTGTAACATCAAACAGCAAAAGAACTGCATCACGGGAACGTTCTGAGAAAAGGTGACGCGAGCGGGATGCAGAAACGTTCATGTATAACCAGTGTTAAGCGCACGCCAAAACACCGTGGATAATTAACTGGGACTGAGCTGCACTATACGTTTTCACCCATACCTTCACCCACAGCCCACTTGTTTCTGTGGGGCGTTAAACTCCATAAATCTGTTCAAATTTCTCAAAGGATGGTTCTGAGTAAAGGGCGGGAACACTGGAAGATGCAGTCATTTAAAGGATAAAAGCACTCAAGGTGAAGTTCCCGCGCTTCCCGGAAGTCCGCTTGCCGTTCCGGAGGTGTCGTCGTGGACAACTGAAACTAGCCAGGCACTATCAGTGCATTACCGGACACTGGCGTTAAGTCACGCCTATTATGTTGTGTAGTCTTGACATTTGTGGCTAACGGGTTTATGGCAGCGAGTGGTCGAAATGTCTCTACTGCTGATTACGTGACGGTTTCGCGCTGTTAAAGCTTCACATTAAACTCAGCTGGGGTTCTTTAAAGTAAGTCAAGACATCAGAGAAAAAACGCCAACTACGCCGTCCGAGCTTCTTCGCTGAAATCACGAACTTGAGAGGAAACGCTTTGTATGAAATGCAGGGTTTGACCGAATGCCGTCTGTTCGGGAAGAGACATGATGAAAAAAGATTGTGAGACTGAGAGATTGCGAACAGGGCTTCCGTGTCGGAGTCGACTTTTAATTTTTTTCCCTAAATGTTTTCTTTCTTGGACAGCGTTCCCTCTTTTAATCAAACGTTGATTTAAATTAAAATACGCTCTCTCTTTCCAGCTAAGCGTGGCAAGTGCCGCATGCTCTGTACGAGAATTCCCAGCAAGAAATTTGTCACAGTAAAAATTTTGCCCGGTGTCGCGCCTCATAATGTTGTCATGGTTTCGGCATGCAACACCCCTAAATTTAATTTAACCGTCGTCTATGGCGTAAAACGCAGTGTTTATGGACACACTATGGGCAGCACTTGTGATCATTCTGAGACAATTTCGGTAGTTATCTCTAACTTCGCGATGATTGATATCCGCCACGGTGAACTGCCTTCCTCGTTAGCTGATCCCTGCCGACTTATGTTTGAATGGTTCTGTGACTTTTACTCAACGGACTATCTTGTTCTCAAAGGCCATCATTATTTCGCTCATATTCATGCTACTTTGACACCCGTGGCTTTGGGACGTGGATGGGGGGGGGGGGGGGGCGGGGCTACTCGTAAGTGCTCCCCACTTTGCACAACTTGGAACTCCGTAGCGGACAGCATGTCATGAAATCCGATTTTTGGGTTTTGTGAGTGCACAGTCAGCAGTTTCATAGGAAATACATGCCCTGACGCTGTAATTCTCCTAGTATGCGTTGCGCCACGCCACATACCCCGCACGAACTATCGAGTGTGCAAGTTGCGTGATAGCTCAGTGGTTAGCAAGTCCGCTTGCTATATTCAAATCAGGAACACCCTTTTTCACAAGTTTTAGACGACATGTGTGCATGCTACAAGTTCTAGACGGTCAATGCGCCACCAATGACGGTAAACCAACCTTAAGAACAATAAGCTTTGGGAATCCGGCCTCCAGGCACGGAAGACGCTGTTTCGAAATCACTGACCGGAAGCAGTTTCTTGTGTATCTTCGTGATTTTTGTTAGTCCACACCTTGTTACGAGTTAATCTTTGAAAATTCTAAACAAACTTGCACAAGACACCACCTTAACATGCGTGCCCTCCACACACACAAACATATGCGCAAGAAAAATTCAAGATGCTATATGCTCTGCAGCGTGAACACTAATCGTGAACATTTCGTCCCGTCGACATGATGCGGGGGTCACCAGTAGTATAAGTACACGGAGTGAATGGAGATACACGCAATGAACGAAAAAAGAGGAGAAACAGCTTGCGAAGAGGTGGCAAAAGTCCGGACACGGAGAAGGTGGACGAGCGCCCCCCCCCCCTCCCCTTTTGGAAAGTGGCCAGCGGACAGACCAACGGAGCGGCCCTCTTACAAGGTGTTCGTGATCTCGATACTGACTCCCTCGCCCGCACGTGCTGGCGCGCGTCCGCAGTACGCGCCGCCGGTGAATCTTCCACGTCCTTGGCGTACAGGAACTCCGGGAATGAACTGGTTTGCCGCCGCTGGGAAAGACGGTGAAGACGACGCGACGGCGATGCGGCGTGCTCAATCGCCCGAGTCTGAAAGGCCCGATGCGAGCATGCCCCGCGCCAAGCATAACTCGCCGTTCGGCAGGCCCGACACGTTTGCAAAGACCAGAAAAAAAAACGCTAGCAAAATCTGATCGTGACGCCGAACACTTAGAGGCTTCGCTTTAGCGGCGCGAATGGACAGAGTACCGGTGCGGGTACGTGCGTGCTTGGCTTTCTTTTACAAGTCCGCATCGGTCCCGTGGACTTCTGTCTTCGCGCGTGTCGTTCCCGTGTGTGAAGAGGTTTTTCTCGCGAGCATCCTCTTACTATGTCACGAGAGCGACCATCCCTAGTTCGCATCCTTTTGGTTAAGTCACGCTTTCCTTCTAGTTTTTCTTTCTTTATTTTCTTATTTTTATTTATTGAGTCAGAACGTCGCGTGCCTCTTCGTATTCTAAGCCGCCTGCTCATGTGACTTGAGAAAATAAAATATCTACTTAGCACTGGTCACTGGCAGGAAAAGACCATAGCGAAAGGCGATGAAAAGTTTGCCATTTCAGCTTACTATCACGGAAGGCTTAATGAAAATTGTGCAGAAAACAAATTTAATCTGTTCATAAAGTTATTAGCAGCATGGTTATGTTGCACCTCAATCATTAATCTTCCTTTGGGGTCCTTACGAGTCATTGGTCCCATGAAGCTGCCACTTTTGTTCCTCTCATGTGTTCTTCCGCGCATCTTCATGAAATGGTGCCATAAAGTGTGCGCTGAGCGTTGCGAATAAGCGTCTGAGAAGACGAGAGTGTACTCAAAAGAACAGGGAACTCGCATCCTTCAAAGACGGGACCTGTCCGTGAGAAGAGTGCACCCTGTTCACGATAAGCTCGGCCCAGTAAAAATTAACGAAGTGAACTTCAGGTAAAATTTCCTTCACCTTTCAAATTTTGGCAACGTAACAATTTGTTAACGTCCCGCATAATTCCCTCCTTGCGATCTGAAGGCCATAGCTCATGGTTAGTTCCCAGAGAATGCGTACAATTCCCCAGCTCTCTAACCCTGAAGCGCAGTTCTCGTCTCTACTGGTCAAAAATCAGACAATAATTAACACGTGCGAGATGTCATCATGTGGCTCACGACAAGCCCATAACAATTTTGCATTTCCGGTGTTACATAGAAAGCGGTTGGTGAAGGCAACACCTAGCCGGAGTAGATGAAACAATGTTTCCACGTCTCCTGGTAAGTTAACCGAAAGTGTAAATTTTAGTTCTGGGTCCACTGTACAATTCTTTTCAACGGGCGAGGAGGAAAGGCCGCGCGGCGAGCCTTTCCTCCTCTCTGGCTTGTGCGATCCGGCGCGGCGCTGCTTGAAATTGTATTGCTGTCGCGTGCTGCAGAACGGGTTGGAGATGTTTACGCTCGTACTGTGTGAAATTTACGCAATGTCCGTTCATACAGGGTCGTGCGTCGGTAACTACAGTATGAAGAAATATCTCTTAGGGGCGCAAATATGTGACGCGCATCATCAGTTGCGGTGTCTCTATGTGTTGTGAACTGTTTTGGGTGCACTGGTTTTAATTCAACGAAGAGAACCGGTGTCTGTATATCGCCAGGAAATGGAAAATGCGCTCACTATCTGATCGCTTGGCGTAGGAACTGAAACATAAGAGCGCATGCTCGTGTACGGCCAACCTAAGGCAACCCCTGTATCGTGGCGTCTAGGAAGCCAAACATGCTGGGCCGGGGCAGTGGGGAAAAGAACCCCGATTTATTGCACACATATTGCATATAGGATTTAGAAAGGGGTGTCTTTTTATTAAGAACAGATATGTTGTTTGCATAGCATGCACGTGGTGCATGCGTTTTGACATACGATGCGCCTGCCCGGAACCCATGTGGCGTTCGGCGCCTAAGGTACGATACATCTTCCTTTGTTCGTAAAACAAAACAAGAAATGGGAAAACAGCATTAATGAAAATTGTCCGGCACTTTAGTTCAAGACACTTGCGCGAAGTTCTGGTCGTAGGCCAGACGTTGAGGCGGTCGACGTTGTCTGAGCGACCTCCATGGGGCTGGTGTGGACGAGACCCTTATTGGGGCACAGGGTTCAGAGGGAATAGACGGGGCTGTACATTCTGTGTAGCTAGGTGCCGACCCATTTCTTTAGCCCGAGTTTCCCTCGAAGTCATCGTCGTCGCCTTTCTGTACGCTGCGTCGGAAGGGCTCCCGGGTCAGTAGCAGGTGCTGCCAGTTGCGCCTCAACACCGTGCCGTCTTCTGTGACGACTGTATACGACCTCAAGTAACCAGCAGGCTGGAGAAGCTTCGCTTTCGTGTCCCATGCACCTTTCTTGATCCGGACCGTATCTCCAGGGCTCAGGCGTGCCATTGATCCCCTAGAGTGGTCTGTCTGAAGGCGCCGGATCACCTCGTGGCTGGGGTTCCCTTGAACGTCGGGAATTCTTGTGCGGAGCCTTCGTCCAATCGGCAGCTCAGCGAGCGATGCGCCGCACTCGAGTGGAGTGGTCCTGAAAGCGAGCAGTCCAAACCAGAAATTTTGTTTCGCTTCAGTCGTTTTCTTGAGGATACGCTTAGTTATCTGAACGCCTTTTTCTGCCAACCCATTAGAACGTGGGTATCCCGGGCTAGACGTGACATAAAATCATAAAATTGTGAGAACAACGCGAATTTGCGACATGAAAATTGAGGGCCGTTGTCTATGGGAATGCCTTGTCTAGCAATGATCGAACTTGTTGCGTCAACCACTGTTTTGGCCGTGGTGTCTTTGAGCAGTTACACTTCGGGAAAGTTTGGCCGGGCGTCGTAAACGCACAGGTACGACCTCCCGCCGTATTCAAAAATGTCAGTGCCGACACGGTACCATGGTTGGTCCTGACAGAACCATTACGGGGTGAACTTGAGAGGATGGAGCACGCCGGAATCATCACAAAAGTCACCGAGCCTACTGACTGGGCGAGTCCCTTGGTGATTGCTAGAAAAAAGAACGGGAAAATTCGTCTCTGCATTGACCCTAGGAAAATCAATGAGTGCATAAAGAGGGAGCACTACATGATGCCGCAACGAGATATAGAAGCCGAGTTAGCTGGTGCAACTGTATTCTCCCGCTTAGACGCTAACCCTGGATTCCACCAAATCTCACTTCTGACACCACGTATCGTGGCGTCTAGGAAGCCAAACATGCTGGGCCGGGGCAGTGGGGGAAAGAACCCCGATTTATTGCACATGTGTACATATATAGGATTCAGAAAGGGATGTGTGTTTTGATCAAGAAAAGATAAGTTGTTTGCACAGCATGCACATGGTGCATGCGTTTTGACATACGATGCGCCTGCGCGGAACACGTGTGGCGCTCGGTGCCCAAGATACCATACAATCCCGAAACTTCTAAGCGCCAGGCACTGTCAAATATTTGTGATACATCGGCATCGTTTTCAAGCATGTCAAGTCTGGTAGACTTGAAATCACTATGATATGTGTACGCTAGCCTCCTTATGAGGCTGATGGCGCTGCTCAACAGAGTGATCACTGCGGTTGGTGAATCAGCATGATACATGTGTAAGCTATGTGCTTGGGCATTGCCTTTTCTACCCTGTAAAGCCGTAATATCCGACAAGGATCGCATAAAAAGAATTCGACGACTGTTTGTGAGGACAATATTTATATAATACGGATGAGTGCGTCATCAAGAACGGGACGAACAAAACCGGACAAAAAAAATTGGTTATCATCCTCTTTTTCAAAAGAAGAAGAGATAACGGGGTAACGCCGCAATAATACCTCGCATGGTTATGTCGCACAACGTTTATAGATCTATAAAGGTTAATGCCGCAGGCTTGGACCATGCGCTATATAGAGCAAAGATATCTGTAATCCAGCATCAACCCTGCGGACTGCTTCGGACGCTCGCGCAGTTCGTAAACGGTTGCTTTGCTAGACAAATGTAATTCACTGTGTAAGGTACGTTGTTATTGCTAACCAAAACTATTCTATTCATGGGTGGAAACCACGTCCACTGAAACAAGTAGTCACGCAATATAATCTACAGCTGACACTTTGAACAGTTGTCAAAGTATAACAGCACAACTTCAACCGTAGCAGAACGGTACTCCCACTGTTACGATCGTCGCGTATGTCGGCTAAACAGCAGTTTAGAACTGAAAGAAACTACTACTATAAGGTCACATTAGTGAATAGATTTCGAGCGCAAATTCATCAGAACATATTGAGGGTAATACATAAAACAGATGTGTGCCTCTTGTCTTATATATTCCTCTCGCTGATGTTCGTCCAAATTTACACTCAGGACACCCGTCGTTCAAGATAATGCTGCAGTATGAGCACTTTCCCTGAATGTTGCGCAGAAGATTTACAGTGCTTACTTCTTGATCGAGCCGCCCCCCCCCCCCCCTCCCCCCAAGCCTATTTCCCAGTCGCGTCTCTTCCAGAAAATAATCTCGTTGCGTCTAGTATGGCACTTATCTCCGCTGCGGTTGATACATCGAGCGAGAAATACTAAATAACAAAACCCGAACGTCGATTTTCAGTCTCGATTTCGCCAAATAGGTTACCTGTTTCCACAGCTCGGATCAGCAGAATATGCAAACGTCATGGACGTGCAACTGCCTCCACCACCCGCAGATGAGGTTTTTTTTTTTTGTACGAGTGTCCGTGAACATGTTGCAAAGGACGCGTTACAAATGACGAAGAATCGCGTTCAGCACTTACTATTCGCCGCTCCCTCCTCAAAACTCCATAATGTTTTTAGTTCGACAGCCTCTGCTCTTTCTTCCTTGCGAAGCAAACTTCAGCACCCGGTCAGCGCTTGTCTTATCCGCACGCTTGTGTTCATCTTTCTGTATTATTTGAAACACGACGCCTGCGATTTTAGTTCAACACTATTAGCGTTCTTCTATTGTGCGGCTTCTATGAGATGCGCGTAAACTACTTCTGTCTGTGTTCCAAGGCGTTGTCACGAGCGTCGACTGACTACCACCAAGCCAACGTCCTGCGACGCAGCGTGGTAGTAAGTGAAAGGCGAAAGGCAACGCGAGGGGGTCTGGCAGAGGTGTCTGCGAAAGCGTCGATTACGCGGCTCTCCCCGGCGCGCACACACGTCGGGTGCCCACGCCTTGCCCGTTCAAAATAGGCGCCCATCTGAGCGAGACAGCGGCTCAATGTCACGCACCCGGCAACGACACCGCGCCCGACGCTCGGAACGCAGTCATCCGATGGCCTCGACTCGGACCAAGGAGACAATGAAACGTTCAGCTGCCGATATAAGCACCTTTCGCGACGTCGTATAATTAGCTGCTTTGTTGTGAACCATCTGCAAGGTTTCCTGGCCGTTGTATGCTCTTTTCGGTCCTTTCTCAAAGTGTTTATGTTGCCTGCATGCGTTTGATTATTGTGAATTCCAGAAGAGCCCAAATTCTTTGCCGTAGCAATTGTGAGAAAAGAATACGGCAACCCTGTGACAGCGCGTGGTTTACGCAAGGAATTGCATTAGCTGACGTTTAGGCTCTGTAGGCCAAACTTTTAGAAGCCTTCAAACTTGCCATTTCCCTGCTTTTCTTACAAACATCAGGCGTGGTAAACTTGGATCAAGGCAATCAACACCATCGAATAATGCCAATCATGAAAACGCTAAGCTTAGAGTGGGAATCTAAAGGTTACACATGCCGTGAGGTCATGTCTCAGTGCATAGAGAACCCTTTCAGTTATTGTAGCATACTATTTCCTCATGAATACGTGGAAATTAGCAAGAAAATATCTTTTTCTCTTGAAGGAACGACTCGATCAACCTAAAAATATGTGTGCCAACTATGTTTTACGATCTTCATCCCGTTGGAGATAGCACGACGCTGGTGAAAGCTTCGACTCGATTCATTTCGCTTCCATCATTATTAATGCGAAGCTCTTTCTTTGCCACTCTTCCCACGGCTTGGCCTGGGTCGTCGTTTCCTCACCGGATATACACGTACTATTTCGTGAATAATGTATACGAAGCCTATATATGTGTGCTCCGCATGCAAATTCTAACAAACGGGCTTATATAAACCTTGTCTGCTGGCCGCTAAACTAGTGCGAGTAGCGGACCACCTTCCTGCACCGTAAAAATAAATTGCTACATAAAACCCGAACGAAATATGTCGGATCATGGGCATCTCTAACGCACGCTTACCTCTTCATAAAATAGCGCATTATATTCAGCAACTTCTGACCAATCACCCATAATGGGTACGTGCCACACTAGAATGGGCGTGTTCTACAGTGAAACGACAAACAGTATTACATACCCTCAGTGCAACGACATGCAACATCAAGCGCATAATTCCTTGCGAAACGTTATACGGCTTATTTCCCGGAGTTAGGAAAGTCTGCTCAGTCTCCGTTTTGTCGGGGGACGTGGGCCGCTTCTGGAGATAGTGAAATAGTAAATTAGGCTGATGCCAGATATGGCGTGATCAAAAGTGGGCCTATCCTGGGAACCGTGTAATTCGTGGTCGCGTGAATCATATGGGTCATGTGGTTCCCGCGTATTTCTGGTTTGGCAGGCGGCCACAAAATGGCCGCGCTTCAAACGTGTTGCAGAAGATAATAATATTGATTCTGGAAAAAAGGCCGGCGCACAGGTGCAATCAGGTATGTATTTAGAGGATATAGAAATGGCACCCTACGCAGCTGCCACAGTATTCGTCATCTCCTTCTCGAAACACCTTTGCTCTCTTCCCCCATCACCCTCCTGACAGGATTGCTCCGTCCCGGTGCAGGTTATGAAGCATCAATTAAGGTGGGTACATAGGGCTTGAGTCTCGCAACGTGAATATTGCTGCTTATGTCGGGACCCGGTGAAGACTCGCCTGCCTGTGCACTCTTGTATGTCACATAAGAGAATAGCGCGCAGGAGTTTTTGACAATTCGGCACGTCGCGAATGTGACCAGAGGAGCTCCAGGAGAAAAGTGGCTTTCTCGGTTCCGACGAGCGGCGCTTTTGGGAACCTTGCGACACAGTAAAGTGATCACGAGCGATTTGTCGGGACTGGGCGGCCAAGCATGGCGGGCGTAAGTGATTGGGAACTGTGATTCGTAGGAAGTAACGTGTCCATGGGCAATGTAGGGTCGCGCTCAAACAAAAGGTACAACGGTGAAATTTCAGCGGTGCCGTGACGAGACGAATTATAAGCGAAGGTGATGTATGGCAAAGCGACGTCCCAGTCAGGGTAATCGTCGGAAATATACATGGCGATCATTTCAGTTTGCGCGTGGTTGAGGCGTTCGGTGAGGCCATTCGTTCGAGGATGGCACACAGTAGCGACTTTGGGCTCGGTAGCACAGGAGCGGAGCGGATCATCGACGACCTTCGATAGGCTCTAACGGTTACGACCCGTTAGTAACTAGCGTGGGGCACTGTGGCGTAGGATTACATCGTGCAGTACAAAGTCGGCGACATCTGCAGCGCAGCTGCTTGAAATTGCTCACGTGATGGCATATCTTGTTGCATAATCTGTTTCCACTGCAATTCACTTGTCTCCTCTGGTGGACATAGGAAAAAGGCCAAGCAGGTCAAGACCCCACACGGAAAAATGGCTCCGTGGAGACGTCTATAGGTTAAAGGAAACCAGCAGGAGGCAATGCTGGCGTCTGCAGGCGCTGACATATATGGCATATATCGCTGACATATATGACATATTTCAGTTGTATACCGCCCCCCAATTGGCAACTTGAAAAATCTTTTGGATTATTTCGACCAGATTCTAGAATATGCGTCACTAAACAAATGTTCGTTTTTGTGTAGTGGTGATTTTAATAATAATATTCTAGACCATAACGCTACTGTACATGATTTCAACACGAAGATTCTCTCCTGTGGTTTTGTCAACATAATAGAGACAGCAACACGTGTAACATGCACTACTGCGTCGGCACTAGATCTAATAATTACGAATATTGAAACGAGTGCGCTCTCTATTGGTACAATCGCTTCTGATGTGAGCGATCACTGTCCGGTGTTTGTCGTCTTTCGACATGAGCATGCCAAGCGAAACAATGTGAATGAGCCTGTTACTGTGCAGTGCGTAACTGATGCCTCTTTGGAAGCCTTTAACCACGACATTATGAACTTCGACTGGTCCTGTGTGCTGCAGAAAATTGATGTCAATGACGCGTAGGACCTTTTTTTTTTCACCATTTCCTTCGTTTCTATTCCAAGCACTTTCCACTCGAAACGTACACGAAAAATACGAAAAAGTTAAGAAAACCATGGGTAACAAAGGAACTTTTCAAAATGATAATGGACAAAATTCGTCTCTATCAAACGTTCCTTTGAATACGTGCAGAGGATAAACTCCTTCACTTTAAAAAGTTCACAAACCGATTAAACTTTGAGCTACGGAAACCGAAAACATCATATTATCAGGAGCTCTTTTCTAACGTCAGTTCAAGGAGACCAGATATTGCCTGGAAAGCTTTAAGCGATGTCCTAGGTCGCCGTGCGAATAACTCTGTCACAAAATCTATGCTAGGAAATGGCAACGAAATAAAAGGGAGGGCACTTGCAGAATACTTTAACAAACGTTTTCTTCATAACATTTCTTCATCTCAAGACCTTATGGACATAACAATCTCCACTTATCCTAGTCAGCTTAGTGAATCTATATTTTTCGAGCCTACTGATGCAAATGAAATTTATAATGTGTACATGGGAATTAGTAACAGCGAAGCGTGAGATATCAACAGCATGCAGATAAAACCATTGAAATATGTGTTAACCGTAATTTGTCCCTTGATTTCACACATCTACAATCTTGCATTTGAGTGCGGGGTTTTTCTCGACGCAATGAAAACTGCAAAAATATCTGTCATTCTTAAAGGGGGCTACCAAAATGTACCAACAAAATATAGACCGATTTCAGTACTCCCTGTGTTTTCCAAAGGTCTGGAAACAGTCATTTCTTCAAGAATAAGTAAGTTTTTTGACAAAGATAAGGTAGTATTCGAATCACAATTAGGTTTCAGAACTGGTAAATCTACAGAAACAGCGTTATTAACTATGAAGAAAATAATATCGAACCATATTAATAAGAACTTGTATACGGTGGACCTTTTCCTTGATTTTAGTAAGGCTTTTGACTGCTTAAATCATACGGTTCTTGTTAACAAACTGAAAAATACGGAATCCGTGGTGGACAACTCACATCGCTTGAAAGATATCTCCAAAACAGAAGCCAGTTGGTGGCTTTAGATAATGAACATTCATCCCTTTTGCCTGTCAGTTGGGGTGTCCCACAAGGGAGCATATTGGGACCCCTTTCGTACAATACTTACATAAATGATATTGTAAGCATAGATACTTCTATTTATTTTGTGATACACGCGGATGATAGCACACTACTTCTTTCAGGCCCAAACCTTAACGATTTAATGGTGAAATGTAATGACTTACTAATTAAATTGTCTAGGTGGTCAAGAATGAATAAGTTAAGAATTAATCCTACAAAATCCAAGGCCATAATATTTCGCGCAAGAAACAAACCGATAATACCGCATTGCATGCTTCACTTTGAAGATCACCAAATAGAAATAGTTGAAGTGCACAAGATACTTGGAGTATATTTTTCCTGTTATTTAAACTAAGATGCGCATACTGACTTAGTATGCAAGAAACTCTCTTCAGTCTGCGGGGTTCTGTCGCGCTGTCGTGAAACTTTACCTTTGAAATGTAAATTACAAGCTTATTACGCAATTTTTTTTCTCACCTTAACTACTGCAATTTAGTATGGGCCACAATGACCAAAACAAACATAAATAAGGTTCTCGTACTGCAAAAGAAATTGTTCGAAAAATAGCCAATGTTGATAATACAACTACCTCCAAGTATGCTATTGGAGCGCATAACTTTGTCCGGGTCAACCATTTGTATATCTTTTAGTTGTTACAAAAAAATGTATTTTTCGACGGCATCCATTGCCGATTTTTATTCGACTCTAGCATATTTGGACATACACACACATACACACAAGAACTATTATTACATGGAATATACCACATTTCCGCACTAACTATAAATTACAAATGCTGTCTTACAACCTGCCCCATGTTCTAAACACGTATCGGCAGACAATAGGATACACCAAAGCTGAGCTGCGGAAATATTTTGTTGAAATGTGATTTTATGTCTTTTTTCTGTTTTGCTTGATTATTCCTATTATTTAATTCTGAACTATTGTATGACCACTTGAGCGTTTCTATTTTCGATATTATTGTTTAAATTTTTGCAAAGATTATAAGACTCTTTATGTATAACTGGTGAATCTTTTCTCTCTATCGACTGTAACTATTGTATGTGTGTCTGATTTCTGTACCACTCGTGTGCTACTGCTCAGTCTCATGCAGCTTTTTGCCAGAAAACCCTCCAGTTGAACCTGGAAATTAAACTTATATACTTATACTTAATGCAGACGTCCTGGTTTATACACGACGGAGAAGGGCCATTCTTGCAGACACAATGCTCAACGAGCGAGTCGTCCTGTCGGGTCGATCTTTCAAAGTGGAGAGCAACCAGAGGGCGTGGTGATCAGTTATGACGCAGAAACTGCGACCAAACAGGCGTGCTGGAAATTTCGCGACCGCCCATACGAGCGATAGACATTCAGGCTCAGTGGTGAAGTAATTTCCTTCGAGCGCAAAAAAAAAGGGGGCTGGCGTAAGCGATGACGCAGTCTCGACCCTGTTGACTGTGAGCGAGAACGGTGCCGATGCCATAACCACTCGAGCCTGTGCGCACTTCTGTGGGAGTGAGGGACCAAATGAGACAGAATCGGTGAAGTTGCAATCCGCTGAATAAGGGTAGACAAGGCTTTGGCTTGCGATGGTCTCCAAGGAAAAGGCGCGTTCTTCTTGAGAAAGTAGGTGAGCGGACGGGCGATATCGACAAACCCTTTCACAAAGCGACGGGAATGCGAGCATAATCCCATAAAACTACGGGCATCTTTTGCTGAACACGGAACAGAAAAATTACGCACAGCGATAAATTTCTCCAGGTCAGGTTATATTTCCGACGCGTCTACGAGATTTCCGAGCACAGTAACCTTACGGAGGCCAAAATGCCGCCTGAATGAGCTCAGCTGAAGGCCAGCAGCAAGACAGAGAGGACGGTAGCGAGGCGCTTAAGATGACTACTAAACGGTCGGTGAAAAGACAATCATCGATAAGAAAGACACTCGTGTGTCGATAACTGCGCTCGTATGTCTCAGCCTGAAGTGCTGGCACGTGAAGTGCTGCCGTCGGCGACTCACACTGCACTGCGCACCGCATTCGGCGAACAGCAGCATTCATAACTGACAGTTGCGATCCTGTGTCGACAAGAAATGTGACGGGAACACCACCAACTTCAGCGTCCAGTAGGCTTCCACGTGTAGGCAGGAACCAGAGTATTTGTAGGCCGGGTCGTAGAACTGCGCCGCCTCCGGGAACTGCTCCGCCTAGTTTCCAGAAGTATAGCGACCGATTGTAGATGGGGACGAAGAGCGGCGAACGAGAGGCGAACAGGACCGACGACCTTGCAGAGACGGGGAGCGGCTGGGTCTCGGCGGAGCACTGTCATCATCAGGGTTCTGTCTCAGCGTGTAAGGCGAGAAAGTACGATGGTCTGGTGCTTGACCGTAGTAGCTCTGGGATGACCGCCGAGGAGGCGATGACCAGCGGCTGCGGCAGTGACGGGTGATGTGTCCGATTCCGGAACAATGAAAACATATGGGCTTCGTCCGCTGTTCGCCAATTGTCCGGGTTATGACGGGGTGGGCGATAACTTTGCGTCGGGGGCCAAGCAGCCTTAGAAACCTGATAAGCGTTCGAATAGCGGACTAGGCACAGAGACGGACGCCCGAAACTTGCTAGCACCTCACGAACCGCTTGTATAAGTGCGATGGAGGACAGGTCGACCCATAAGTATGATTGAACTGGAACCAGAGACATGGCCTCCAGCTCGCGGCGAATAGTGCGTGTTATGTCTTGTGATTCCGGCAACCGAGTTAACAGCGGTGGATCTTCGCACGAAGGTGTGGCGATATTGGTAAGTTTGCCGAACGTTCGTCTGATTCGGCGACTCTTCGCTTGTTCAAAACACCGACACACCTTGATAACTGCATCCACCGTCGCACAGTTCTCGCACATGAGAAGATCGAATGCATCGTCTGCTATGCATGTTGAAATGTGGCCAACTTTGTCTGCCTTTGTCACGTTGTTGTCGGCCTTGCTGCAGAGCGTCAGCGCATCTTGTATATAAGCAACATCCGATTTTGTTGACGCCTGAGCGCGGCATCCAAGCTCCTTTTTCGCTGCCAAGTGACGACCGACAAGTCAGCTAAACAGGTCTCGCATTTTCTCTTTACAGACCTCCCAGCTATTTAGGTCGACGTCATGCGTCTCATACCATCTCCGCGCGGTTCCCCGAAGACAGAATATAAGATTTGCTAGCATCACTGTCTGATCCTACTTCTTGTGGTTGCACATTCTCTCGTACATATCAAGCCAGTCCTCGATGTCAGAACCATCTGTGCCACAACACCTTCCCGGGTTCCGTGGATGGGCCAGGATGACCGTAGGCACAGACTTATGTCAACCAAAGGACCAGGCAGGATTCCGTAAAGGCTACTCAACAATAGACCATATTCACACTATCAATAAGGTGATAGAGAAATGTGCGGAATATAACCAACCCTTATATATAGCTTTCCTTGATTACGACAAAGCGCTTGATTCTGTCGAAACCTCAGCAGTCATGGAGGCATAACGGAACCAGGGTGTAGACAAGCCGTATGTCAAAATACTGAAAGATATCAATAGCGGCTCCACAGCCACCGTAGTCCTCCATAAAGAAAGCAACAAAATCCCAATAAAGAAAGGCGTCAGGCAGGAAGATACGATCTCTCCAATGCTATTCACAGCGTGTTTACAGGAGATATTCAGAGACCTGGATTGGGAAAAATTGGCGATAAAAGGTAATGGAGAATACCTTAGTAACTTGCGATTCGCTGATGATATTGCCTTGCTTAGTAACTCAGGGGACCAATTGCAATGCATGCTCACTGACCTGGAGAGGCAAAGCAGAAGAGTGGGTCTAAAAATTATTCTGCAGAAAACTAAAGTGATGTTTAACAGTCTCGGGAGAGAACAGCAATTTACAATAGGTAGCGAAGCACTGGAAGCGGTAAGGGAATACATCTACTTAGGGCAGGTAGTGACGGCGGATCCGGATCATGAGACGGAAATAATCAGAACAATAAGAATGGACTGGGGTGCGTTTGGCAGGCATTGTCATATCATGAAAAGCAGGTTGCCACTATCCCTCAAGAGAAAAGTGTATAATAGCTGTGTCTTACCAGTACTCACCTACGGGGCAGAAAACTGGAGGCTTGCAAAAAGGGTTCTACTCAAATTGAGGACGACGCAACGAGCTATGGAAAGAAGAATGATAGGTGTAACGTTAAGGGATAAGAAAAGAACAGATTAGGTGAGGGAACAAACGCGAGTTAATGACATCTTAGTTGAAATAAAAAAAATGCGCATTGGCAGGACATGTAATGAGGAGGGAAGATAACCGATGGTCATTAAGGGTTACGGACTGGATTCCAAGGGAAGGGAAGCGTAGCAAGGGGCGGCAGAAAGTTAGGTGGGCGGATGAGATTAAGAAGTTTGCAGGGACGACATGGCCACAATTAGTACATGATCGGGTTTGTTGGAGAAGTATGGGAGAGGCCTTTGCCCTGCAGTGGACGTAACCAGGCTGATGATGATGATGACAGACTGCTGAGACGTCGCTTCGTCGGCCGTCGTTGCGGTATGTAGGTGACGTTTGCTGCCAAGTTCCGGGCTTGAATCTCACAGCTACAGTAAAATGATGCAGGAAAAAAGCAGGTGCACTGGCGCAAACGGGTGCGTATATAAACGAGATAAAGATGGCGCCCCCAAGCAGCAGGCACAATCTTCTTATTCTTGTTCCTTAGTGAAATGGCGCCACCCACACTGGGGGATCGGCCATGAATCGGGCGGTAATATTCGTCGTCTTCTTCTCGAGATAGCTTCATTCTATTCCTCGCAACAGTATTATAGTATTTAATTAACCGCTTCATGAAAGCTTCGCTTCATAGAGATTCCAACTTGTACATCACCCCTGCATATTTATCTTCCCTGCTTCAGCCTTGGCTGCTTCCAGACACCGATGATATTTTCTTTTGACGAATGATGTGACCTCGTTCGTGGATTCTTAGACCCAGTTTGATGGATTGTTCGGAAGCTAACGGAGCATAAAAATTGCAGAAACAGTGGAGGGCGCCGATCTTCGTTATTTTAGGCCTTTTACGCAGCGAGGCAGCTTAGGCTTCTGGCACGCACGCTCTCGTTAGGCGAGTGAAATATCGCACATGTATGGCACACCAGATTGTATAATTTAAATCATTGGAGGCAACTTGGACCTCCACCCGGACTACAGCGATGTGATGTATCTATTCTGTGTCGGCTGTGGTTGGGAGTTGCTTTCACGAGAGCCCATTCAGCAGTAATTGGAATAGCTGATAGCCCTGCATGTGATGTCTGCGGCCTGCGAGAACATATACCACCAAATGGGCAACTGTACTGGATTTGGCATACAAATGCAAAGTCCAATGCATTGAGGCGACTAAGTGATCGTGCACTGAGCGTACAGATCATCGGTCCGCGAGGCAGTGAAAGTACCTTTGTGCTCTTTGAAAATGATTGGCTTGTGCTTGGTACTGACCATACAGGTACACATATTCACCGCTTTTATCGTTCTATTTTTCATTACTTTTTATTGCGATAGCAATCAAAATGAAACGGGCAGAGATATAAAGTTAAATGGGACCGTGTTTACTCTGCGGAAGATATGACAGGTACCACCGTTTATAGATCCTTTATGAACGGTGACCGGTACAACTCACCGTTTATAAACGCTGGTACAACTAGTATGGCCGAACGTTAGGTTAGCCCCACTACGTCGTCTCTTTCGTCTTGTTGGTAATCGCCGTCTTTGTCCCTCTCGTGGCACCGTGACATAATCCTCGGCAGCGAAAGCGCCGACACGGCGTCTTCTAGATGACGGCCGTCTCAGGATATGCCTTGAGACGACCCACGTGGACGATATCAGTTGACGTGGACGACGGGGAAACATCTGCTAGAGCTACTTCATAAGTCACATTACTGAGCTGTCGGATGACGCGGTAAGGGACAGAGTATCGGGAGAGCAGTCTTGCGATACGCCCACACGGCGTGAAGGAGTCCAAAGGAGGACGAGGTAGCCAGCGGTGCACTGGACATCAGGATGACGGTTGTCCTAAAGAGGCTTCTGTCTTGCCTGCGAGTCAGTAAGGCGATGGTGGGCAATCTGACGTGCCTGGGCGGCTGTAGCTGTAGCGTCACGAGCGTACTCAGACGGGGAGTCGACAGCAGTTGGCAGGAGCGTGTCGAAAGGCAATGTTGGGTCACAACCAAAGAGGAGATAAAAGTTAGAGTAGGGAGCGGTGTCGTGACGTGACGAATTGTACGAAACGTCACAAATGGAAGCGCGGCGTCCCAGTTATGATGGATCTGAGGAGACATACATCGAAGCATATCTGTAAGTGTTCAGTTCAGGTGTTCAGTGAGGCCGTTCGCTTGAGCGTGGTATGCTGTCGTGAACTTGTGTTTCGTGGCACAAGAGCGAAGTAGATCTTCAATAACCCGAGATAAAAAGTAGCGGCCCCTGTCTGTGAGAAGCTGGCGAGGAGCTCCGTGGTGTAAGATGACGTCTTGGAGCAGGAAGTCTGCGACGTCGATAGCACAACTGGTCTGGATGGCTCATGCGACAGCATAGCAGGTTGAACAATCCGTTGCAATGGCGATGTACTTATTTCCAGCTCTGGAGGTAGGTAAAGGGCCCAACAGGTCGAGGCCAACACGATAAAACGGTTTGGTCAGTATATCAATTGGCTGGATGGTTCCAGCTAAAAGCAAAGCAGGCTTCTTACGACGTTGACATGGGTTCGCAAGCAGCGACATAGCGTCGCACGGTAGGGTAGAGTCCAGGCCAGAAAAATCGTCGCCGGACACAGTCGTAGATCCTGGAAACACCCAAGTGGCCAGAGGTGGGGACTTCATGGAGTTGCATGAGTACAGTTGCCCGGAGATGAGAAGGAATGACTATGAACAGTTCATGACCTTCTGTGCGCATGTTTCATAAGGTGCCACCGAAAACGAGGAACCAGCTAAGCGAGGGGTCTGACGGGTTAGAACGGAAACGGATGATGAGGTCGCGCAAGGATGTATCATGTGCTTGCTCCTCGCCGATGTGGTGGAAGGCGGAGAGCGTGATTATTTCAGCAGTTGCATCACTGGAGCCTTGAGCGTCGATGAGGTGCCGAGACAAACAGTCGGCATCCTGGTGTAGCCTACCGGACTTGTACACTACTGTGTAGGTGAATTCTTGAAGACGTAGTGCCCATCGACCTAGACGATCCGTTGGATCCTTAAGTGTCGAGAGTCAACAAAGAGCGGGATGGCCCGTGGTAAGAGCGAAAGTAGACCATATAAGTACGGCCGTAATTCGGTCACTGCCCACACGAGTGCGAGTCACTCGCTCTGTAATGGAGTAATTGCGTTCAGCGTCTGGGGAAAGCAGGCGACTTGCATACGCAATAACTCTGTCACGCCCACGTTGACACTGAGCTACAACCGCGTCAATTCTGTAGCCACTAGAATCTGTACGGACCTCTGTTGGGGCAGATGGGTCGAAGTGAGCAAGAATTGGCGGAGTATTGAGCAGGGCGATAAGGCGTTGGAAGGCAGCAGCTTGGTGCGGACCGCATGAAAAGAGGGCGCCTTTCTTAAGAAGTTCAGTCAGAGGCCGAGCAATGTACGCAAAACTTCTGACAAATTGACGGGAATAAGAGCATAAGCCTACAAAGCTGCGGACGTCTTTGGCACAGATCGGCACAGGAAAATCGAAAACAGCACGCACTTTTGCGGGATCGGGGTGGACGCCTGATGAGTCGACGAGATGACTGAGGATAGTAACTTGGCGGCGACCAAAGTGGCACTTCGAAGAATTTAATTGTAGCCCAGCAGCACGGAAGACGGAAAGAATACACGAAAGGCGTTCAAGGTGTGTCGCGAAGGTCGGCGAGAACATGATGGCGACGTCGAGGTAACAAAGGCATATAGACCACTTAAAGCTGTGCAAGAGCGTGTCCATCATGCGCTGGAAGGTGGCTGGAGCGTTGCACAAGCCAAATGGCGTGACTCGAAATTGATAAAGGCCATCTGGCCTAATAAATGAGGTCTTCTCACGATCCATGTCATCGACGGCAACCTTCCAGTAACCGGAGCGCAGGTCTATGGATAAAAAATATGTTGCACCGTGTAGGCAATCCAAAGCTTCGTCTATGCGTGGCAGTGGATAGACATCCTTCTTTGTTATCTTGTTTACATGGCTGTAATCTATGCAGAATCGACAAGTGTTTTCCTTTCTTTTTTATCAAGACAACAGGAGAAGCGCACGGGCTCGACGAAGGTTCGATAATGCCCTTGGTAAGCATCTGACCAACCTCCTGTTGTATTACTCGGCGCTCGGCGTGTGACACGCGATAGGGCCGTCTGTGAATAGGCGGTGCATGGCTGAACTAGGGAGGTTTGTCCCAAAGGCCGACCGTCAAGGTCAAAAATGTCGGAATAAGATGTGAGCAGTTGACAAAGATCGTCGGTTTGTGGGAGGGGGGGGGGCAAAGTCCAGGGCTATCATCTTGATAACGTTGTCGTGCGCTGGAGGCGACGTGGCGGAATGAGAATTGCAGGCGGGCATAAGAGTTGGAGGAATACGGAAGAGGTGAGTGAGAAGAAAGGTCGTACTCGTGCGACGGAGACAGTGGTGCGAGAGAGATCCCTTTGGGTAGTACATGAGGGCAGAATCCGAAATTCAGGAGCGGAAGGAAAGTTTTGTTAGCCAATATGGTCACTACTGTGTGAGGAAACGACACGCCGTGCGAAAGTAAGGCACTGCCTCAGGGAGTGACGACATAGTCGACATCCGGTACACAGGGGTTGGGCACAGCAGTGATACAGGTCAGTGCCTGCGGAGATAGGCGAACAAAATCGGCGCAACAGAGCTGGATCGGTGCGGTGTCGGTAAGGTCGGTAACATCGGGGAAATCAAGTTTCACTACATCAGCCGAGCAGTCAATTGTAGCTGGGTGGGCAGATAAAAAATCAAGGCCAAGGATCACGTCGTGAGTGCAATGGCCAAGTCCACGGAACAATACAGATGTGTGGTGACCGGCGATGCTGACACGAGCGGCACACATTTCCAGCACAGCGGGAGTTCCCTTCATTTCTTTAAATAAATGTTTTCCTCCTCTTCTTCATGCGTGTCATACCAGGCGCGTACTGGTCCCTGGAAGTAGAAAAGAAGATTTGCGAGCATCACTGTCGGTTCCCATCGGTTGTGTGCAGCGACGCGTTCGTATGTGCCAAGCCATTCTTCGATGTCGACTTTGTCGGTGTCCTTACCAGAGAAGGTACCGGGGTCGTATGGATGGGTCAAGATGACTGACGGTTGCGGTGTCGCGGATGCCGACGGCCCGGGTGCTGACGCCGGGCTTAACCCAGAGGCCTGGGCGTCTGTCAGCATGACAGGACGCTGCGGTGTTCCGCTGCGGTGTTCCGTCTTGTGCAATACCCAGCACCTCCACCAAAAATAAAACGGGCAGAGATATAAGGTTAAATGCGACCGTATTTACTCTGCAGAAGCTATGACCGGTACAACCAGTATGGCCGAACGTTAGGTTAGCCAAACTACGTCGTCTCTCTCGTCTTGTTGATGATCGTTGTCTTTGTCCCTCTCGTGGCACCGTGACAATATGGACACTCCAGGTGCAATCCAGGTTCTACTCTGGGTGGCCGCGCTTCCTCACTCCAGCGTTTAGATAGCGAGTTTTCGCAGTCGTCGAGTGAAATAATAATAATAATAATAATAATAATAATAATAATAATAATAATAATAATAATAATAATAATCTGTATTACATCCAGTCGTGTCGTGGTTACAATATCCAGCCCGCATAAGCAAAATTGCTTGCGTGCGAGGATGGGCAGTTAGCTGGTAGTACTGATATGTGTTCAAATAAATAAAAAAGAAGTATAGGAAAAAAGTAATATTGTAATATTGTCATGTGTTCATGTTTGCCTGTGCGCGCGTGGTACCATGCTTGTTAATTTAGTTAGTATGCCTATGTTTACATGTTTATACGGCCGATAAAAATACTAACCTTACTTCGTTTGCCGTTAAATAATTTGCTATCGCAGTCGATGCTTCGGCTTTCGGGCGAAATTGTATCATTTTTTACCTTCCCCGCCCGCGTGTAGGATAGCCAGCCAGATATTTTTGTGGTTAACATCCCTGCCTTGCATTTTTAGAGCGGAAGCTCTACTACGCCATGTCTGGCAAGGTGATTCGTCAATTCGCAATGACCTTGAGTCGCTGGCGCGGACGTGTGGTAGGTGCGACGTCACACACGCGATCCGCTGCAGAGAGCCGTCGCAGCTGCGCTCGCTCGGAGCCTCGCCGCTGCGGCACCATGTGACTAGGCGAGGGTTCAACGGCTGCTTCGCCGGCGCTTGGTCATTCAGTCTCGCCATTGATGACGCGCCGGCTGCGCCGTCTGCGCGTGCGCTTCAGCGCAAGCGACAGGCTGGAACCGATCATCGAGTAGATATAGCTAGACGGCAGGCTGCGAAATCTCACGCAAAATTGCCTACTGAAACGCTGGAGCCTAAGGAGGCCAGATTAGCACGTTATAGAGAGGCTAACCAAGTGCGGAAGCGTGCCAAGATGTAAGCTACTGCAACCGCCGCCGTTGTTCAGCGACACAAACAAGAAGTAGGAAACGAAGCCGTGGATACAAGCAACGGCACTCACAACGAACGTGTGACGAACCACACCCTTCGGCTGGCGGCAAGCTCGACTGCGACGGCCAGATTTCACTGCGACTTCACGGACTAACCGTACGCCAGCGTGTGTAACGTCTGTAACTTTAATGTAACTTTAATAAAACACTTTGTGCATAGGGTTTGTAAAACCAAGTCGAATATACCTTTCGCTCGTGATGACTAGGTTTACAAGAGTTAAACCTCAGCCGACTTTTTTAAGCGGACTGTAGCCAGGTTTTAATTTGTCCAGTGAAAATACCCGACCCACACAGCAAGGTCCGCCTGAATGAGGCGCACGTGCGCCAGCTCTTTCACGCGAGACAGAAGCAGAGGCAATGGGGATCTATGACTAAAGGGGACCCGTGCGAAATCAAAGTGCACGCACGGAACGCGCACTCCACATGAGAGAAAAAAAAATAAAGCAAGTTCAACACAGATGTTGGGATCTATGCCAGGCAAGGCTATAGTGAAGCGGTGTAAATTATATCCTATATAGAACCAACGGCCATGAGTACGCTTGTGTTTACTTTAATACCATGCACGTGCAACGATATGCAATGTATATGTTGATCTACCTCAAAGATCAAAGCTTTACTTTTATGAAATGTTATGTTTATGCACTGCACCACGCACCCTATGCCGAAATACAAACGTCAAGTCAGGTGGATGCATAGTGGAGACCTTTACACAGCAATGTCACAAGGACGATTGCGATGTTAGATGCTTGTCGAGGGAAGAATTGTGATGGCAAGTTGTATACGCACACAAACGTACCACACAGAGTCAGATACATATCTAGCTAGCTTTAAAGCTTCTGTAATTTTTGTGTAAGCGGCGCATACCAATTCTGGAGAGTTGGCCAATACTAGGCACACATCGAGTGCTACATATCGAATGTATAAATAGAAAAAAATAAGTAAATGAAAGAATCCATTGAATATAATGCGCTTCTGCATCAAGAGGACATCGATAATGAGAGGTACCTAAGAGCCGAGATTTCCTGTTAATGTTCTACGTAAAAAGTTACTTTTATTTAAAACGCGCAACGAAGGCGCGCAAGCTTGCTGGCATTCCGTTGTTGCTCCGCGTACAGGGGTTATACAAGCCCGTTTGTTGATACGGGCCTTCGGCACACACGTAGCATTCATGTATATATATATATATATATATATATATATATATATATATATATATATATATATATATATATATATATATATATATATATATATATATATATATATATATATACTTTACAGATACTGTGCCCAAGCGGCTTAGCGCACTAAAGAATCCAAATTCCATTGCATAAAATTTGTAAGCTCGGCTGATTGCGTCCCCCTAACTTTGGGTGCCCCGTATGCCTAGAGATACTTTACATATTCTATATGGTGAGATATCTGCCGACGCAGCAGCAGCGGCAACCGCGCCAAACCAAGGAGCAAACAAGGCTTCCGTTAAAAATAAAAGGACAACGCTCTTTCTCTCTCTCGCACACACACAAAGAGCTACGACTGAATGGACTCGCGATAATAAGTTCAGGTCTCCCTTACGCACGGAGCTATTGACGTAGGCACGTATTCTTGCTCATCAATCGTCCCTATAGGTGCTCACTGACGAACTTGCGCAGATACTACACCCCTTGGTGAAACATTTGTGATTGCTGCGGCGCGGTATCGTGGAGCAACTTAGTATGCATTCGTCAAATGACGGCTGTTGTCTCTCAGAATTCAGTAGACGCCTTTGCATATTTGCAGCCGTTTTGTTTGTTCTTTCGGGGTATTAGACATACGACACACAAGAGGCTTCAGACAAGGTAGCGCAATAAAGTGGAAAACAGTAAGGCTTGCTATCGCAAGTAAAAGCGCGTACATCATTCGCGCACGAATTGCTGCACTCAGGAACGCGTCTTCGCTCAGTACAGTAGCACAGAACGCTGAGCACAGTAGGCTCAGCCTACTTTGCTCAGATAGCGAAGTAGGCTGAGCCTAATTTGAAGTAGGGAGATCTTCACTGCGCTCAAAGGTAAGAATACTGCACTGTGCAAACGCCGTCTGCGTGTCGGCTAGCAATCTGCGTAACAAACGGTTACCGTGATCACTGCGACGCGATAGACAAGGGCTGGAAATTCTTGCCACATAACAGGGCATATACTGGAAATGCGAGCCCACCTGTGGTCTAGGAAAACACTCCCGGTCTTTATCTACCGTGGTCATCGCCACCACATGTGCAAGAAAAGAATTTTCCCGCATAGCGACATGGTGGTCTAGCTGTCAACGACGCCTCGATGGTAATAGCCGTCAATTCGGATAACGGTGACTCACCCGTTCTGACAACTTATAGTTCACCTATCGATGATAGACTAGCTGCTACAAGATGTCTATCAACCAAAGAAACAAATAAAGCAAAATGTTGCAGTAGAAAGAATAACTAAGGTGTCGCTAGTTAAAGCCTGCTGGCCCTGGAACGACTGGAGCTCAGTAGCGCACCTTCTCAAGCGCGTGAATTGGAAGACAAGAAACGTCAGGAGAGTGCTTATTGGCTTTGGAGTGGCTAGCTGGTCGTTCTGAGACTCCCGGAAAATATTTGCTGTCTCATGCGTTTTTATTATCCTCGCCACTGGCAGTAACGTTGGCCGTAAATGCCGTGCTTGCCAGTGGCTTCGCTGCGCCAGTGTTAAAATAACAGGATTCGTACCGAGTAGACGTACGCCCGCTGAGGCACAGGAGTCGGCGTAAAAACTTTAAAGAAGACGGGAAAAAAAAGCTAGAGTCTAGACAAGTGAGCCAACCGGCGCGACCCGAGAGATCTGGGGCCGCCGCTTCAAGCCATTCCTTGTAAACAGCATCTGTCATGCTTTGTGTAACAGCCTGTACACGCTATTATTTTGTGCTCTTTGCTTTCGCTCGTAGACGTGGGCTCACCGTACCTGTGCAAGTCAAAGCTCTTGCTTGTTTCTCCTTAGTAAGGCGCAGGCATGGACGGGTAAAGGTGGTCGTTTTGGTTAGTGGGTAATCAATGCCGCTGCAATCATCAGCACGAACTTGACGCTGACAAAAATGTGGTACGTACATATATTGTAAAAAACGACGATAACATAGTCTATGGCCATAAAGTTAAACGAATGTGCTTGAGATGGCGCGGGCTGTCGGTTTACGCTGCAAGGTAGTGCAGAAGTCTTCATTGTTGCATCCTACACTTGTGGGCTTCGTTAGCTGTGTATGTTTTGTTTTGTCGAGGAAATATTTTGTGTTGTTGCTGCGGGGGAGGCCTGTTGCTGATTATTTAGCCGTCTATCAGTTCATATGAAATCGGAAGACGAACTCGTGTACATAACCGAGAGACACAGTGAAGAGGAGCTCATCGCTACTGTTATGCAGGCGAACGAATGGGCAGCCTCGATGCGGTAAGAGGTTGCAGTGAGACGTTTAACTAGTAAAGAAAATCAGTGCGATATCAGGTACAATCAGTTGTAATCAGGTTATTGCGGCAATGCAATCTCCGATTGCCATCACGGGTGAGTTACCCATTCGCTTACACCGATTCCCACAAAGCGCGGGATATGTGGAATTGCAGTTCGTTAAAGTAATTGGCGCCGGCAAAAACCTTCTGCATGTGCAAGGGCTTATAAATCCTACCATGAATAAAAATACATACAATCCTGTCCTGTATTAAGTCCTTTTTCAGTGTGTATTGGGCCAAGCAAGCCTTCTGTGCTTTTTCTTTCGCGCATAGTTCTTTCACTATGCTGACGCTCACTAAGATAGCCGAGCTTAATTTCCCCAACAAAGTTGGGTAATATTATTTCCGTGTGTCGTGCTTTTATTGAGTTCCAAGGACGCAAGATCTGGTCCCTTTTTTGTACTTCGCATTAAGGCACGCACGCTCTTCCACACGCTCATCATTGGAAGAAGTAAAAGAAACCGAGGCGCCGAGTCTAGTAGACCTGGAAGAACTGCCTTCTTCTTTGTGCTCTCCTCGAGTAGATAGGAGGCACCGTTGCAACTCCTCGCGAAAGTCCCTTTCCTGCATTCCTCTCGTCTGGAGAATCGGCGACGTTGAGGCATTCTGTTGCCGAGAGCGGTCGGCGCGCTGGGTCACCTTTGGGACTTCTCCTTTTTTTTTCTTTACAGCGAAGCTATTAGACACTCGGTGGTCGGCATCTTGCGCGTCCGTCCGTGAAAAAAAGATTATCATCTTCAGGAATGACTAAGCCCTAAGCAAGCAAAAATGCAATGGCTCATCCGCCTCGTAATGCAGAGACTACAAGCATTGAGCAAGGTGAAGCGCACAGTGCATACATTCATTATAATCACGCATGCAACGTGCAGAACCGTGTAAGTTTCAATAAAGAACAAGCTCAAAACAAGGATTTACCACCATCAGCAATGGCTCATACCCCTGTAAGCAAGCACAAAAGGCTGTGCAAGCGCTACTGCACTTCTAGAGATCGACCGGCCTGTGTGAACGCCGGTGATTGGAACTTTTTTCTTTTACCTGCTTCATTTTTTTCTCTTCTTTCTTTCCCTGCATTTTCTTTTCTTTTTTCTCCTTTCGCTCTTTGTCGTCTTTACAATCCAAATATCCACCACCCCAGGGCAGGGTAGCAAACCGGAAACTCGCCTCTGGTTAATATCCCTGCCTTTCCTCTCTCTCTCTCTCTCTCTCTCTCTCGCAGTTTCACCCGGAAGGCGAAGCATCGATTGGGATGGCAAATTAGTGGGCAGCTAGCTATGCAAAGTATAGTAGTTTTATCGACCGTATAGACTTGTAAACATAGGCATACTAACTACAAGCATGGTGTCATGCACGCACGAACACACCTCACTCGATGGCCGCCGAAACTCGCTGTCAAAACGCTGAAGCGAGGAAGCGCGGCAGCAGAAGAGAGCGAATTCACCATCGTTCAGCGTCTTTCATCAACGCGAACTATGACGCGAAAACACAGCGCGCGGCTGAACTCTGCTCCGTCGCAGATGGCTTTCAGCATACAGCGGCCCGTGCGGGTGCGCGCGGCAGCCCGGGCCGCTTGGGCAGTAGAACGCGCTCCCCCTCGCTGCCCTCCACCCAGACCCTTGTACGCGACGGACGACGGCGCACTTCCTCCCCGCTTCACTGGTCTGCGTGAGCGTAATTTAGCCGCGATCACTGGCTCACCGTCGCACGCTTTCACTCGCACATATAGTAACGGCGCGCGGCGACTATTTTATCGCTCTTGGACTTTATTGGCCCTTTTCGCGGTGATCACGTGGGTGCTGCCATGTTTGACCACGTGCTGACGCGTCCACTGCTTGCCTCAACTGCATCCGTTAAATCCGAGTTTACAATGGGTGTGTATGACGCCGGTACGCGCCTTCGCAAATCTCTGTTTCGGGAGATATCGTAGACGGTGACTGGGTGGACGACATAAAGTTTTGGCCACAGCGTCAGAGAACATGCAAAAGCGCTCTGGAAGCTGATTAAGCTATGTCCAAACTGCGCGAGCAGCGTATACGGTGCTTGTTTTAAAAGCGAGGCTAAATATGTATTCCAAGCTATTGAAACTTTCAGCTAATGAATTGAATCAGGATTAGTGTGTTTTGCTCTTCATTCTTTATTGGCAAATATTTTGAAGCAGCGCCTTGTCACATTTATCAATCAGTAAATTTCCTTTGTGCGGTCACTATGTAATTATTTCTGCTTAATCACAAGCGAGTGTCTCAGTATAGATAGATTTGTTCTTGCTGCGCACCAGGCCTGAAACGTAGCCGTTTTGTACAGTAGCCGTTTTGTACCGTAGCCGTTTTGTACCTTGTAGCAAAGGTGTATTATCACTAGAAACTAGCTTACTCTTGTGGATTGTCGCGAAATATTCAGCTTCGACTACTTGGGCGCTATGGGCGTTGCCAATCATTTATTGTGCGTATGTGGTGCGTATATACTCCCCTGTGCGCCTATTCACTTTTTGACACGTTGGCGATAAAGTGGGTGTAAGATTCTATGCCAGTTGGGGTAGATGGTGTGTTGATACTGTGCGCTAAACGTACTATGACAGGAAGCGGCGCTACTCTCTTTGTGACTGTGTTAAGAGCGGTACTCACTCTTGCCGACGTTCCGGGTCTGAAGCACTTTCTTTGAAGGTTAGGGATAGAACTCTGGCCGATGAGCAAATTTCTGTATCCCCGAAAAAAGCCGTACTTCTCGAAGTGCCGTAACACGGACGGACAGTTGCAATAACGGTCCGGGAACTTCGCTAAGCAGATTCATTCCATTCCTTAATACGCCAGTCACTATTTTTGGAGCCAACTACTGCACACCCGTTCAATCCACATGATTAAACCCGGCATGATTGGAGCACAGTGCGTTAGCGAAAATTCAGTTGCATTTTCGACAGCTGATCGCACAGAAGCAAGGTGCATGCGGCAATTGTTTCGTATTTGCGCGCTGTCGCTGAAGCGACGTGCGGCGCGCCGCCGAAAGCGCCATCTCGTTTCTCTAGAACAAACTGCTCGACGAAAAGGGTCACTGCGGAACCTCTTGGAGACGCCGACGGCGATGGCATAAATGTGCCTGGAGTGTCGATATAATTGCTATCACAATAAAATGCAATGGCTCATACCCCAGTAAGGCAGAGGCTGCAAGCGCTCAGCAAAGTGAAGCGAACAGTGCCTACATGCATTGAAATCACCCATACAACACGCTGAACAGCACACGTTTAAATAAAGAACAAGCTCATAACAAGCGCCCGGACCATCAATAAAGCGTCGCATACCCCCCTTATCAGTTGTATGGTAGTGTAGCAGCTTCGCTGGACATATACTTTCGCAGGGACGGGATGGCGAGTCAACGCTTTTGTTTTCGCTCTTTTGATTGGCGTGGCTAAGATTAATAGGTGCACAACCAATGTTGAGGGCAAGTTGTGGTATCGTGCACATCATGAGGCAACGACAATTTCTTAGCACGCAGAGAGTTCTTTTGTACGTTGTACGCGTGCTTCCAAAGAATATGTGCACTGTTCGCTTCACTTTGCTGAGTGCGTGTAGCCTCTGGATTACGAGGGGGATGATCCATTGCGGTTTGAGTTGATTGGGGGTATGAGCCATCGCTGATGATGATAATTTTAGTTCACGGATGGACCCGAAAAATGCCGACAACCGCAAGACTAACAGCTTCGCTGTAAAAAAAAAAATATCATCCTGTCTTCTTACACTTTCTGTGTTTGTGTCTGCGTGTTCACCGCTCCTAATAGCTTCTGTGACATCTGAGCTAAAGCACACAACCGCCTTTACTGATTGAAATATGGGGGAATGATATTGGCTGTCAGATGGACTGCAAAAAGACACTCTGATGCAGTACGTATTTCTCGTTTTTTAAGTGTGCTATAACACACGCGTGAATACTTATTACACATTTGAAACATTGGACAAGGTTCTAAATGCGGAGCCCTTTGCAGGGTAGGCTACATGTTTTGCGAGTCGTCTGGGATGCTGCTGTTTTCACCGAGGCACGTCTAGCTGCCATCATCGGTAAAATAAGTACGCAGTGTTTCAGTGCAAGCCGGGCTACGATCACTCTAACTTTGTTTTCTTTCTTACACAGTTGAATAACTTCTTACATATGCCATGCTCTGCGTGTCGAGAGATTAACTATAACTCAATTTCTCGTTTGACGCGTGCGTTTGTGTAATTGCCACTGCGGAGCCTCCGTGCTCTACGCTTTTCTTGGTCGCCACAGCAAAGCAGTGGCACTGCTTTGTAGATGACGCAAGCGCAGACTGGCCATTCCGCGCTGTCAAATGAGTTTCCTTCTCCCGACCCGTGCAAGCAATACAGAAAAACGCTGCGGCGTTTCTCTATTAAAAATCAAGCAGGTGTTCCGAGCAAGAAATTCCGCTGGAAGAACGCCACCGCTATCTGCTGTGCTCTTCCATTCGCTGGGCACGTACTCTGGATTTCTTTGCCCGCTGCGTTTGGCCTGCGCGCACTGCTCGTCGGGTTATCAGGAAGAACGGCCGCAAGAAACAAGTTTGCTAAGAGCACAGCAGCAGCACGCTTTCTCTTTGCCGTTCTCGCCAGCAGATATGGTATGCGAGCTGTGCTATTTTTGCTTAACTAGAACTGAATACGAATAGGCAGGAGACATTAGTGGGTTAAGGGCAGATTTTCTTTTTCATGCATTTAGCAATCAACGAATGCGACAAAGCACTATGTTGGCAAAACTGCGCGTATTACGCGCGTTAAGCCACCAATAAAGACCAAGCGTCTCTCGCATTTCCTGCTTAAATGGTTGTAGTCTTAAGGCAGCCTTGAAGTTCAACTCATGCGTACACGGTATTATCCAATTGCCTGTTGAAACGTTTGTAGGCCCGGAGCCCTGTCCATCTGCTGTGACATGAGTGCGTTTAGCGTGTCTTGTTCTAGAGCATTCCCCTTGCTGCGATAAGCAACCGCAATTGTTTAACACATGATCACTAAGCCTACGCGAGTTGTTTAAAGTTGTTTCTGCCTTGTATCACTATCCCCCCTCCAAAACGCATCGTCCCGATGCGTAAAGCGACGAAATTGTTCGCAAGCTGTTGTGCATACTATAAAGCGGTATGTGGCACAGAATAAATGTTTGGTAGAATATCCACTGCCTGTCATAATATGGCTTCATTCTGACCACATGTACAGTTTCTGTGCGACGCCGGCATCGTGATGACCTCACTTGTCCTTCTGGCGTAAGTTCGTAGTTCAAGGGACTGATGCGGCGAAGCGCTGGGCAAGGGCCGAAATAACGGCGCAAGAGCTTTTCGGACAGGCCGCGCGTCCACACGGGAGTCCACACCCATACTCTGTCGCCTGGTGCATACACGACTTCTCTTCACCGCAAGTTGTATCGGTCCACGTCGATGCGATTTATTATTTTACGGGAAACATGGCCCTAGCTTCTGGTCAATGTTTTCGTCTAAATAATTTCCGATGTTTTCGATTGGATCGCCTATTCCGAGGCGGTGGTTTAGTTTTGTTTGTCTCATCAAACATCTGCCATAGAGCTACTATAGAATACTAGATAATGTCCCCAGACTGTGAAATCTTAGCACTGGATATAATACTACCTGGTTGAACACCTTTTTCTATAATTAACACGTACGTACTTCCCCGCTGGAGTGCAAGATACACGTTATCTAGATAACTCTATTGCTCGCAGTCAGAGGAACATTATACTAGTGGGAGATTTTAATTCTCATCATGTATTGTCGGGTTTCCGAACGGACACTTGTGGCAAACGCTTGTGGGATTAGGTCTTAACGAATCATTTTTCTTGCTTAAATTCTAGAGCACATAATTTCGTTCGGAATCTTACGTTTGCTACCTCAAGCATGTCTGTCACCTCCTGGGAAGACTGTGGATTCCGTAACTAATAGTGATCACTTTCATATAATTTTTGGACCGCTTACCACGTTAACTAGTTTAGATAGTAATGCGCGCACTTTTGTTAATTACGGAAATATTTTAAATGCGTTAAAATCAGCTTTACACGCCCAGGAAGGCACGGAGAGGGATATTAAAGCAATGAGCCTATGTTCAATTCTAAAAAACTCATAAAAGAAAACTCAATTTGCTGTGAAATCTACTAAGGGTGGATCATATTGTCCCTGGTGAAATTCTGACTGCGAGTGAGATCTTAGACGTAGAAAAGCTGCGTGGAAAAAACTTTTATACAACCAATATGTCCTGTTAATTCGGCTGATTATACATATATAGCGACCATATTTAAACGAACAGTCTCAAAAGCTAACGAGGATTATGATTCCAGGCACTGCGCATACTTTTCGAAGTCCAGCAATACAAAAGCCCTGTTTATATTTCTTCGATCTCGCAAAGTTATACCGGCGCCCGTGAATGTCGATTCTGTCGTTCTGTCAGGAAAATAATTATCATAATTACTTGAGAAAATTGCTCAAGGATGTTCGCAACGTTTCAAACATAAAAAAATTGCCGATAGGACTAAAGAAACCTCCCTTGGTAGACGACTTTGTAACAGCAGCAGCGACAGAGCTTGAAGGCATTATTAGTTCGTTACCGGCGTCTGCCCCCGGTCCAGATGAAATTACTACAGAAATACTAAAAGTTTTATTTGATTGTGCGCCTCAGGACCTGCTAAGCATAATAAATTTCTCTCTCAAGAATTCATGGGTTCCAAGAGAGTGGAGAGTAGTTAAATTATGCCGCCATTAAAGAAAAAATCAGCTGAACTTAGAAAACATAAGACCACTTTCTCTTACCTCCAATGTCGTCAAATTAATAGAGAGGGTTCTTCACGGCCGTATAACAAATTTTATGCAGAATGACACCCTTCTCAGTCCTTGTCAGATTGGATTTCGTCCCGGCCACTCCATATGGTGCGCCCATGTAGATTCAGAGAGCCGCATTAAACTTGCTCGCCGCCAACGATAGTTCACAGCTTTGGTAGCGCTAGGTGTATCAAAAGCATACGACTCTCTAGAATATTGTATTCTATTCGATAAGCTTCAGTCTACAAGTCTCCCAAAATATATAACCGCTTGGATCTATGAATGTATCAGTGATAGAGAGTTTTATTGTTACCAACACGGCATTTCGACGTCTAAGCACAAGCAGACAAGAGGTGTACCACAGGGTTCCGTTCTTTCCCCAATATTATTTAACATTTTGCTAAGCACAATTCCTTTGTCTCCGAAGTACATGTTTATGTTTATGCGGACGATATCGCATTTTTTACGTCCGGAAATAATATACATTCACTACAACAGAGGTTGCAAAATTACTTAGGAATGCTGGAGACATGGCTAGAGGGGTTATGTATGTCATTAAATATTAGCAAAAGTATGGTCTTAGTATTCCCATTAACTGCAAAGGTACATATATCTTTAGAATAATAATTCCTCAAGTTGACGACGTCAAGTACCTTGGTGTTGATTACGATGACAAGCTCACCTGGAGCAATCACATTGAACATATTAAAACAAAGGCAGCACGAGCCGTAGCTATGCTCCGCCGGCTCAGCCACCGTCGCTCTGGACTATGCAGGGATACCTTACTGATGATTTATAACATGTATGTTCGGCCTATATTAGAATTCGGCTGCGTAATATTTTCCGGTGGCCCCGCCTAAAAAATTAAACCTCTAATATTTTTAGAAAGAGAAGCTCTACGGTCATGCCTCGTGCTACCTAGATTTGTTGCCATCGCTGTTCTATATCAGGAAGCTCATATACCCGCCATAGATTGCAGATTCCGCATGCTTACGGTTCAGACATTTAAAAAAAAATTACGAATGTTTAAAAAGACGTACGCAATATACATTTATCACTTAACCGTCTGAGTTTTTTCAAGTATCCTGGTCGAGATTCCATAGTCATCAGATAATATTTATGCAAGCACAGTTGCAAAAACTGGATGTGTCCATACGCCGAGTTTGCCATTCAAATGATGCCTTACCAGACCTCAAAATTGAGTTCGAGGACATATTTACAAATCATGCTAAACTATTACTAAGGCGAGATTTAATAAATATCTTACAGGGCCGCTTACACCATCTAACCACTGACAATGTAACAGCTACTAACGCTTCTGTGTACAATGAGAAGGCAGGAGTGGGGATCTTCTCTGAATCTCTTCAATAATCTTACTCCCCTTCGCCTTCCCGACTTCACACCTATATTTCAAGCAGAATTATTAGCGATTATGTTAGCATTAGGAAAACTCCCCCAAAATGACCCGTTAGCTGTTATTGTGACCGACTCGCTATCTGTATATACAGCACTAACTGCATCTCTAAATTCAAGAATTCAAAGAATATTTCGTTCGATGGTACCTCCGTACTTACGGAAAGTATGTTTGCTTTGGCTACCGGGAAATCATGGGTTGCACTTAAATGAAATGGCCGATTCACTTGCATGAGCATCCCTCAACAGCCCTATCCTATGTGTTTTGCCGACATCAGCTTATGTCACCACGGCTAGGTACAGAAATTTCGCTCAAAACTCAGCAATATCCATGCTAACACCGTCTTCTGAATTCCGTTATCTTGGCTTCCGATGGAATAATAATTGGTGTCCTCCAAGGCAATTCGAAGTTTCCTTTACAAAATTGAGATTTCGTATACCTACTCCAAATTTTTACTTACACAGGTCTGGTCTCGCAATGTCCTCTCTATGTTCTTTTTGCGGTGCACCTGAAAATATCGAACATTATTGTCTCTCGTGCCGCCGCTTTGTAAGACAAAGAAAACTGTTAGAATACTCATTTTTCAAACTTGGGCTATCGCTAACCTCGCCAACCATTCTTTCTTTTGGGGCGACTTCACTGGGATCCAATCACAGGGATGCGTTTCTTGCAGTTTACAATTTTATTAGAGAGACAAAAAGAGTACTTTGCTTAATTTCTAAAAAAATATAAATAATTTCTATTATTTCATTTTTTACGTTAACAGATTTTATCAACATTCTTAAAAAATTTTCATTACAGTTCTATCGTCCCACGCTCCACTATTTAAATATATTTTCGCTTTACTTCTAAGCATACGGAAAACCGCCTGATTCTTTGTCAATCCCCCATAGTGGGTACGCGCCACTGCTGAGGATACAAGACAAGACAAGACGAGCAGCATCATCGAGAAAGCATCACGTTCTACGTGATGCGTTTTGCTCGACACATGGCAGATGAGATTTCTAGCTCGTGGTATCGAGTGCAGTTGTGAGAGGAACCAGAAGGGCGCTCGACTACACCTCTGGGAGAGCCGTTCCTCGCTAATGGTTAGGGGAGAAAATGAATTCTCAAAGATAGAGTGCTGCAGGTGAAATCACTGACTTTTCTGACACGAAAATAGCGAGTGGTTCACTGCGTAAAAGATTTTAAATGCATGTTTCTGTTAACTAAAAATGTATCGCGATATATTAAATATAAGGTTTTGAGCCTTTCATAATATCTCCTTATTGATAAGCACTTCCATTAGTAGAACAGGAGAGGAGGCAAAGAGCAGAGAGGAGGAGAGTGGTACATATAGGTTTGCGAGAGTGCCGCTGCTTGCTCCTCCAATGAAACGTTCCATCCGCTCCGAGAGCAGCTGCGAGGGCGAAGGCGTATCGCACGACCACATCGTTTACCTTCCCGGGGTGATTGTCGCGCGAACTTCGCTTCTCAGCCGCCATTGCTACCGTGCATTGAACCAAAACAGCGCAAACACAACCAAAATAAAACGATATTACGCGTTTACATCATGCGACTTCCTTCGCACTCCGCTTTTCGCGGGGGAACAGCTTGAACTGCTCTCGGCATCGTCGCCAAAATTTTCCTGTTCCGCCCAGCGGCGCAGCTAGGCCATTTCGCGCCCAGGGCCCGTACGTATTCTGTCACTACGATTTCGTTTAGAGAAGCTTTTGTTGAGTTAATATGACTTTGGGTTCTCAATTCCCCAATTGCAAAGGTTCCTCTATGATTCCTAATTAAACAGTTATATAATATATCCTATTTTAAGATAGCGTGGAGATAGCGCGAACCGAACGGAAGAGGGACCGAGGAAGCCACATGTTTAACGACGCATGAGCACGCCGCACGAGCGCACCGCACATGATACGTTCGGCTAAGGTGAGTAGCTTAGCGACCACTTAGAACTTTCTGGCCCACACGTTCGTGCAATTATTACGCAGGATGTTGATAAAGCTGCAGCCGACAAATCTGCGGCACTACACATCGGATACAGCGAGTACATGAGCTCGGGCTGCTGGCTACCGGAGCATTCTTTACCATTTACGCCCAGTCAAGCAGGAGGAAAGAGGGGGTGTTCCGACATATATGACACCCCCCCCCCCCTCCCCCTCTATTACACCATGGTTTCTGCCATTGGATCACAGCTGTCCTGCTCCTGCTCGCCCACAGGAACGCAGCTACTATTTAGAGAGCACTTTGGGGACGCTTCTGAGTGCTTCTGTTCGCCCAATTCATTGCGCCTTAACTTTGCATAACTTAGAAAAGCACCGATGTTTACTTCAGAAATACTATCAAACAAAGGAAGCTGTCTTCCATTGAACACCTTCGAATTTGCTTGTTTGTACATGCGTGCGGATGCCACACTACCACCGCACATTAGAGTATACATATATAGAGACCGAGAAAAAAAAAACGACGAAAGATAGACAGGAAGGTCAACCAGACGAAAGTACAGCTTGCTACCTTAAGGTGGAGGAAGGAAAATGCGGAATAGAAAGAAGGTGAGCACTGCACGCAAGCAGTAGGACGCACAGCAAGGCTATAATCGGTCACTGAGGCTGATGTTTCTCAACACCTTCACTAGCGCACGAATTGAGCTATGCGCCATCGACGGATGTGGCCATGCGGTCCAAGGTTTCTTGCTTCAGAAAATTTTCCGCTAGAGTCCAGTCGGCTTAGTCTGTAAAGAGATGCGCTAGACGTCATGTTCGGCACAAGTGCACAACAGGCATTCGATATTTTTTGCAGAACTACAGGTGTCGCACATTGTTGTAGCGCGGCCATTCTAAGACTGAAAGCTGCGCATTACTTGACGTGTCCAGCTCCATTTTTTTTCTCAATGTCAATTAGAATATCGGTTATACCCGTTTGCTCTATGATCCAAACCACTCTCTTTCTGTCTCTTAACATTATGCCTAGCATTCTTCGTTCCATCGCTCTTTGTGCAGTCCTTAACTTGTTCTCAAGTTTCTTTGTCAGTCTCCAAATCTGTGCCCCATATGTCAACACCGGTGAAATGCACTAATTGTACACCGTCCTTTTCAACGCTTATGGTAAACTTCCAGTCAGGAGCTGACAATGTCTGCCGTATGCGATCCAACCCATTTTTATTCTTCTTTGAATATTCTTCTCATGATCAGGTTTCCCTGTAATTAATTGACCTAGGTAAACGTACTCCTTCACAGACTCTAGAGGCTGACTGGCGATCCTGAACTCTTGTTCCCTTGCCCGGCTATTCATCATTGTCTTTGTCTTCTGCATATTATTCTTCAACCCCACTCTTGCACTCTCTCTGTTAAGGTCTTCAATCAATTGTTGTAAATCGTCTGCAGTATTGCTGAATAGAATAATGCCATCGGCAAACCGAAGGTTGCTGAGATATTCGCCGTCGATTCTTACTCCTAAGCCTTCCCAGTTTAGTAGCTTGAATAAGTCTTCCAAGCACGCAGTGAATAGCATTGGAGAGATTGCGTACCACTTCCTTTATATGTATCTTCCTACTTTTCTTGTGCAGAATTAGGGTAGCTGTGAAATCCCTGTAGATATTTCCCAAGACATCTACGTAGGGGGTCTGTACTCCTTGATTACGTAATGCCTCTATGATTGCTGGTATCTCTACTGAATCAAATGCCTTTTCGTAATCCATGAAAACCATATAGAGAGGCTGTTTGTACTCTGCGGATTTCTCGATTACCTGATTAATGACATGGGTGTGATGATTGCCTCAGCTACCAGACTGTTCACCAACGACTACTTTATAGTATATAGAAATGTAAATTGATAAAATTCATCCGTAGGTGAACTACCTCAGCTTACACATGCTCGCTTAATCAGAATTATGTTACTGCTTATTCGCGTTGATCTTTAGACACTCGTCGTAGTCAGTATGATCAGGTCGATGCTCGTAACAAGAGTTACTCAAAACGTAATCCGCAAAGGACACCCTCAGCCACGCGTAGGATAGCGTGCCGAACATTACTAAAGATCACAGCCTCACCCGTATAGTCAGTACAGCCTGACTATTTATTCGCTATTCAGAATCGCCTTGTTTCATAATCGTGTCACTTGTTTCAACGTCCACGGCTACAATTATGCTCGACCGCCAGGCTGAACACGCACGTTCTAACATCACCACCACCACAACCACCACTATATATAGCTCCAGTATTCTCAATATCATTCACAGTAAACACAGCACCAACTTGCCCGTTTCCCAACGTTTTCTCTCTTTCTTTTTATTTATTCATAACTCAAATACCCCATTTGGGGTTTTACATGAGGACTTGGCACATCTAGGTCATATTTGCAATTAATGCCTTGAACGATGAATGACTGAGTACTGCACCGCTTCAGCAGGTAGATTATTCCAGTCTTTCGCTGTTTGAACGAAGAAAGTGTTAAGGTGAGCAGTAGTGCGAGCTGGAGGGGGTAAACAGCCTTTGAATGGCTATCACGGGATGAAGTGTGACACGCAGGCGCGATATCGGTCTGGTGAAGCAGTGAGTGATAAAAATTGTAAAAGAGACACAATTTTGCTGTTTTGCGGCGGTGCTGGAGGGTTGGAAGGTTCAGAGATTACTTAAGTTTAGTGATGCTAGTGTGGTAGGAGTAGTCAGAGTGAGTGAACGTTGCTGCACGATTCTGTATGGATTCCAGTGCTGTTGCCAGGTTAGATTGGTATGGGTCCCACATTGAGCATCTGTATTCCAGTTTAGGTCGAGCAAGTGCTAAATATGCAAGTAGTTTTACTGAAGGGGGAACAAGACGTAGATAACGGCGTAGGTAGCATAGTACACGATTGCCATCATTGCGAATGCTGCGAATGTGTGAGCACCAACCGAGGTTACTGGACAAGTTAATACCTAAGTACTTATAAGCAGCCACATCACATATTCCAGGACCGGCGCAACGTAATTAGCTGAAGTAAATGAATGACGACGGTGGAAAGTAAGTAGCGACGTCTTTTTTTGACGTTCAGAGACATTAGCCAATTATTACTCCAAGTTTCAATGACGTTAAAGTCAGATTGGAGAACACGAGAATCAGCGTCGTTAGTAACGGGGAGATAGATTACGCAATCATCAAAAAATAAACGTAATTTCGCAGAACAACCTCTCGGTAATTCGTCAATGTATATTCCCCAAGACAGTGGCATGCGGCACGCCGGAAATAACGGGTGATAAATTAGACGAGCATTGGTTAGTGTAAACGAACTGTTGACGGTTAGTCAGAAAGTTGCGTATCCGTTTGAGAACACAAGGGCTAAGATTAAGACGCAATAATTTTAGGAAGAGCCGTTCATGAGGAACCTTGTCGAAAGCCTTTTGGAAATCTAGAAAGAGGGCATCTGTGGGTACGTTTTGATCAAGATGTGAGCTGATGCCACCAATGAAAAAAGCTAGTTGAGCCTCGCAGGGCAGGCCTTTCTGGAAACAATGTTTATTAGGATGGAAAAATTGGCGCATGTTAGATACTTTACAATGTAAGAATAAATTATGTGCTCCACTAGATTGGAACAAAGACTGGCGAGGGAAATTGGACGGCAATCGTGGCACGATGACGATGATCTTTTTTTTTGGTACTGGAAATATTGTTGCGGGAAGAAAGCAGGCCCACGAGTGTAAAATAACTTATATTTACAAATGATGGATATGGCGTTCAGGCAACCGCCAGACTTCGTCTTTCTCTAGTCCAATTCAACGTCTTCCTTCACTTCACCGTAACATCACCCTCCCGGTGGGGGAGCTCCGTCCCGGTGCAAGTTAAACAGCCTCACTTATTGGGGGGACATAGGGCTTGAGCCTGGTGACGTGAACAACATCACTGGTTAAGTTGGGAGGCACGGAAGGCTGACCGAGTGGGGCGATCTCGTAGGTCACGTCGGACAGTTGGCGTAAGATCTGGTACGGACCAGAAAAACGGGACAGTAATTTTTCCGACAAGCCGACACGACGTGAAGGCGTCCAGAGAAGGACAAGGGAACCAGGTGAAAAATGGTGGTCTCGGTGCCGAAGGTCGTAGCGTCGCTTTTGAGAAGCTTGCGAGACTGTGAGGCGATGACGGGCGACATCTCGGGCCTGGGCGGCTAAGTCAATAGCATCGCGAGCGTAAGCAGTGCTGGGTGACTGTACTGCGGAAGGTAGCAACGTGTCAAAAGGCAAGGTGGGGTCGCGGCCGTACAAAAGGAAAAATGGTGAAAATCCGGCAGTGTCGTGACGGGACGAGTTGTATGCGAAAGTGACGTATGGTAAAGCGACGTCCCAGTCGCGGTGATCGTTGGAAACGTACATGGCGAGCATTTCAGTGAGTGTGCGGTTGAGTCGCTCGGTGAGGCCGTTCGTTTGAGGGTGGTACGCGGTAGCAATCCGATGTTCTGTAGAACAGGAGCGGAGCAGATCATCAACGACCTTCGATAGAAAGTAGCGGCCGCGATCCGTCAGCAACTGGCGAGGGGCGCCGTGGTGCAGGATGACGTCTTTTAGTAAGAAGTCGGCGACATCTGTAGCGCAGCTGGTTGGCAGGGCTCGTGCGATGGCATATCTAGTGGCATAATCGGTTGCTACAGCAATCCATTTGTTTCCTTTGATGGAAATTGGAAACGGACCAAGGAGGTCGAGGCCCACACGGAAGAAGGGCTCTGTAGGTATATCAATGGGTTGAAGCAAACCAGCGGGAGGCATAGCAGGCGTCTTCCGGCGCTGACACAGGTCGCAAGAAGCGACATAACGGCGCACAGAGCGATAGATGCCAGGCCAGAAGAAGCGGCGCCGCAGGTGGTCGTAAGTACGAGTGACGCCCAGATGTCCAGCAGTAGGAGCGTCATGAAGTTGCTGGAGCACGGTGAGTCGAAGGTGCTTGGGGACGACTAGGAGGAGCTCCGGGCCGTCAGGACGAACGCTACGACGGTATAAAGTTCCATCGCGCAAGGTGAACATCCGAAGGGACGGGTCATTGGGCGAGGAGCTTAGGCGTTCCATAAGTGTTCGAAGAACAGGATCCTTGCGCTGCTCGTCGCCAATGTGGAGGAAGCCGGAGAGGGACAGAATACTGATGTCCGAGTCTGCATCGGTATCGTCCGGTTGATCCACGGGATTGCGGGACAGGCAGTCAGCGTCTTTATGTAGGCGTCCTGACTTATATATAATAGAAAATGTATATTCTTGTAGGCGCAATGCCCAACGTGCAAGTCGTCCAGTTGGGTCCTTCAAAGAGGAGAGCCAGCAGAGGGCGTGATGGTCGGTGACAACGCAGAAGCTCCGACCGAAAAGGTACGGGCGAAATTTCGCGACCGCCCATACGAGCGCGAGACATTCTCTCTCAGTAATGGAGTAATTTCGCTCGGGCGTGGAAAGGCGGCGGCTAGCGTAAGCGATGACACGGTCTTGGCCCTGTTGACGCTGAGCGAGGACAGCGCCGATGCCATGACCACTCGCGTCAGTTCGTACTTCAGTGGGCGCAGAAGGGTCAAAGTGGGAGAGAATCGGGGAAGTGGTAAGCCGCTCAATCAGGGTAGAGAAGGCTTTCTCCTGTAGCGGTCCCCAAGAGAAAGAGGCGTCTTTCTTAAGAAGGTCAGTGAGAGGGTGAGCGATGTCCGCAAAATTTTTCACAAATCGCCGAAAATAAGAGCATAAGCCCAGAAAACTACGGACATCGTTCGTTGAACAAGGTACAGGAAAATTTCGCACGGCGTGAACTTTCTGTGGATCAGGTTGGATTCCGGCGGCGTTGACGAGATGACCAAGCATGTTAATTTCACGGCGACCGAAATGGCACTTGGAGGAGTTTAGCTGAAGGCCAGCCCTGCGAAACACGGAGAGTATGGTTGTGAGGCGCCGCAGGTGGCTCTCAAAGTTCGGCGAAAACACAATCACATCGTCGAGGTAACACAGGCATGTAGACCACTTCAAGCCGCGCAAGAGAGAGTCCATCATGCGCTCGAATGTAGCTGGCGCATTGCATAATCCAAAGGGCATGACTTTAAATTGGTACAGACCGTCCGGTGTGACAAAGGCGGTTTTCTCGCGGTCCATCTCATCGACGCTAATCTGCCAATAGCCGGAGCGGAGGTCAATTGATGAAAAGTATTGGGATCCGTGAAGGCAGTCAAGAGCGTCATCAATGCGAGGCAAGGGATAAACATCCTTCTTTGTTATCCGGTTGAGGTGACGGTAGTCAACGCAGAAGCGCCACGAGTTATCTTTTTTCTTTACTAAGACAACCGGTGATGCCCACGGGCTACTGGAGGGTTCAATGATGTCCTTGTCCATCATCCTGTCTACTTCTTTCTGTATGATGGCCCTTTCTGTTGCCGAGACACGATATGGCCGCCTATGAATGGGGCTGGCGTCACCGGTGTTGATGCGATGCGTGACAACAGATGTCTGGCCAAGTGGACGGTCGTCCAAATCAAAGATGTCCCGATAAGATGACAGGAGATGACGAAGAGCTGTTGTTTGCTCGGAAGGAAGGTCGGGGGCGATCATCTTAGAAACATCGTCCGCAGGCGTCGAGTACGAAGGAGTGGATGACAAAGGTCCGTTCGTACTGAGGAAGGATTCAGAGGTCAAAAAAGAAATCTGAAATTCTTCCAAAGGAGTGATATGCGCTATGGCGATACCGTGTGGCAAAACATGTGACGAGAACCCAAAATTGAGGATGGGCACGCGAGCGCAGTTTTCGCGGATCCGAATTAAGGTGCTCGGTAGGGCAATATTACGCGACAAAACCACGTCAGTAAGCGGCGACAGGACGTACTCGCCATCAGGTACGGGAGGACAGGGCGTCAGCAGGACATTTGTAGCAGCCTGTGGAGACAGCCTTGCAAATTCAGCAGCACATAAGCGGTGTGGAGCACAAGTGGTTGCGTCGGCAGGAAGCGGCAGGTCCAACTGTACAACACCTGCGGAGCAGTCAATTTGGGCAGAGTGTTTCGAAAGGAAGTCGAGGCCGAGAATTAGGTCGTGTGGGCAGTGTTCAAGGACGATAAATAGAACAACGGTATAATGGCCCCCAATGGTCACACGTGCTGTGCACATTCCAAGGACAGGTGACGTACTCCCATCGGCGACTCGCACGGTGCACGGTACGGCGGGGGTCAGAACCTTTTTGAGCCGGCGGCGGAGAGCAGCGCTCATAACTGAAAGCTGCGCTCCTGTATCAACGAGAGATCTAACAGGAACGCCATCGACTTCAATGTCCAGCAGGTTTCCACATGTAGGCAGGGTCAATAGAGGATTTGTGGGCCGGGTCGGAGTTGCAGCTTCACCTCCGGGAGCTGCACCGCCTAGTTTCCCGAAGCGAAGCGACCGGTTGCAGAAGGGGACGAAGAGCGGTGAACGAGAGGCGAACGGGACCTACGACCTTGCGGAGACGGGGATCGGCTGGATCTTGGTGGAGCACTGTCGGCGTTGATGTTCCTAGTCGGCGTATAGGGCGAGAAAGTGCGATTGTCGGGTACTTGGCTGTAGTGACTCGGAGACGACCACCGAGGAGGCGACGACCAGTGGTTGCGGCAATGACGGGCGATGTGTCCAATACCGGAACAATTAAAACAGATGGGTTTATCATCCGCTGTGCGCCATTCAGCTGGGTTGCGACGGAGTGGTGGAAAGCTTTGCGTCCGGGAGCGAGCGGTCGGAGAAATTTGGTAGGTGTTGGTATGGCGGACTGAGCAGAGAGATGGAATGCCCAAACTTGCTATTTCCTCCCGAACGACCGCTTGTATAAGGGAGATAGCGGGTACGCTTTCCCGACAGCCTGAACGAATGGGAGCCGGGGCCATGGCCTCAAGCTCACGGCGAACGATGCGCGTTATTTCTTCCGGTCCTGCGGGCTGAACGAACCGCGGCGGGTCTTCGCAAGAAGATGTCGCGGCGGTATTGGGCAACCGGTCGAAAGTTTGAGTGACGCGGCGGCCCTTCGCTTGTTCGAAGCGCCGGCACTCCTTAATAATTGCATCCACAGTGGCACAATCCTTACACATCAAGAGATTGAAGGCATCGTCTGCAATACCTTTCAATATATGGCCAATCTTCTCTGCCTCGGTCATGTTGTCATCAGCCTTGCGACAGAGGGCCAGCACATCCTGTATGTACACGACATAGGATTCTGTGGACGTCTGAGCGCGGCACGCAAGTTCTTTTTTAGCTGCCAGCTGACGACCGACAGGTCTGCCGAACAGGTCTCGCATTTTTTTCTTTGCAAACATCCCAGCTCGTTAGGTCAGCTTCATGTGTGTCATACCATTGCTTCGCAGTTCCCTTCAGATAAAATATTACGTTTGCAAGCATCATTGTAGGATCCCACCTGTTGTTGTCGCACACTCGCTCGTACATCGTAAGCCAGTCCTCGACGTCGACGTTGTCCGTGCCACAAAATGTTCCCGGGTCCCGTGGGTGAGTGAGGATGACCGTGGGCACGGGCTGCCGAGGCGTTGTCGCTTGTGTCGGTTGATTTGCCATTGTGGCAGCAGGTAGATGACGTCCGCTGCGAAGTTCCGTGGTGGTACCCAGCACCTCCACCAAAATGTTGCGGGAAGAAAGCAGGCCCACGAGTGTAAAATAACTTATATTTACAAATGATGGATATGGCGTTCAGGCAACCGCCAGACTTCGTCTTTCTCTAGTCCAATTCAACGTCTTCCTTCACTTCACCGTAACAATATCTTACCTATCTTCCAGTCTTGACCACTATCTGACCACTTACAACATCAGAACGGTTTCATAGTGTTCTTTTGTCACACAAAGACTTTTACAGACTGACCCTGCGAAAGGCCCATTGGAATTCAAACAAGACAGATGTTCTACGAGTTGGAGTCGGGCATGTAAGAATGTGGTAGCGGGCCCATGCCGTCGTCCAACTCATCCACGTTTGGGACGTGGTTGAAGGGAGGAAATTGCTCTCATCGAGAACTAGTAGTACGGGATTTATTTACAATGTCTACATGAAGACAAAAGAACGTGCCGTTGTCAGATGGGAAGAGGACTTGGCACTCAGAAATCCTGCGTCCCAGAGCTTACATGTACTCATCCACCACACATCATTCGATACATTGACCCTGGCGCTCCCCCTCTACCCGGCTGACTGGGCGGGGGCTTTGGTTGGGGCCAACGGTCCTTGCCGGACAAGGGGGCTGCTGTGGTGCAGCACAACTGAGTTACGGTACTCAACACACAAACAACCATGTCGGTCTTACAGGACACAAGACTGAGTGACCCTCGGACTGCCTTAACGCAAAAGAGGTGAAGGTATACAACCATGGAGACCACCAAAGCCATCCGCGGAGCAGCGCGACCACACGAGGGTGCGCCACGATCGGTTCCGGCTCTGGGTTCCACTGAGCCAAATAAAACCCCGAAGATTGACTGGCACAAACGGCCGAGTCGAGTGACCTTAGGAGCATGCATCATAACTTAATGGAGAGCTTTTCACCTGATTCGTCAAAAATCACGGCAGGACGAGCCCACACTTCGAGAAACTCGTCGCCCAAGCGATGCCGCTCCCGGGTGAGATGGAGCCAGACCTCCTTCCGTGCTTTCGCAAGCACTTCGTGAAGGCCCCGTCACCCGGAAATTGCATCCCAGCGTGCCAACCAAACTTGGTATGAGCACTCGGCGAGAAAAAGCACGAACTGGTTGATCGCTTTATTAGGCAAATGGTGCAAAAATCGAGCCATCTGATATGGAACACCTGGGAGCTTAAAGAGACTAGCAATCCCTTGGAGAAGAGCTGCAGGAAGCAAACGCTGCGTAAAGGTATGAACCGAGTCCTCACGACCGCCACAAGAGAGGCACACTCCACGAGCCGGGACAGCTGTGAAGGTCCTGTAAACTCAACGGCAGGCACCCTCGCGCCAGGCGGTGCATGAACGTAGCTCGCCTAGCGTCGAGGAAGCTGCCCGTAATGAGCTTTCAGTTTGGCCTGTGGATGAACAGATCGCACCTTTGCCAATGTGGGGGGAGACCTGGGGTGAGGATATCGACTAGTTCTTGGATTGGAGTTGAAACTACGTCGATGCCTGGAAGAACCTTGCGGAGACTCAGCAGAGAATTGGCAGCCGCCGCATAAATGGTGGACGGGAACCTGAGCCAGGCACGCAGAAGGAAAATCTGCTCTGCGAAAACAAGTAGAGTCGGGTGCTAAGAAAAAAGGAGGTTTGGCTTCGAGTAAGGAGCATATCCGAGTTAAGAGCGACCTGGGTCCACCTGACGTGTAGTGCAGTAGCCACGATGCCCAGGTCGGGAATTCCGAGCCCTCCCTTATCCCTGGTCAACTTGAGCACCTGCCAAGCTACACAACCAGTTGTCCCCTTCCAGAGAAAGCGAGAAAGGACCCTCTCCAAGATAAGCTTGGTCTGGGTTGGAACCGAAGACACACGCGACATACGTCTGGAAGGAAAACTGAAGTGAGCGAAGAATTGTCGCTCGAGCAGTCAATGGGCATGACAACACGCTGAATTCCTGAATCCTGGTTTCAAACTTCTCCTTAGCCTGTTGCCAGTTTTTAGGAGAGAGACCGTCTGGTTCTAATTGGAAACCTAGAATGCACCACCGCGTTTTCACGGGGAGACCATGAACGGGCTGCGGACTGAACGGAGTAGAGTTCAAGTATATGGCTGCACTTTTCGACCTATTCAACCTTGCACCGCTCGCCTCGCAGTAACTGTCCACGACCTCCAAGACGCTGCAAGCTGATACTTCGTCCGGGACGACAATGGACAAGTCATCCGCATAGGCAAAGAGTGCAACCGGAGGGGAACCTGGTGGGAGTAGGAACCTGCAAATTCTAGTCACAGGACAACCTCTGCAGAAGCGGTTCAAAAGCGAGTACGTAGAGGGCAGGTGAGAGGGGGTCCCCCTGCCGTACACCAGGTCCCACAATGAACGCCCTCGAGACGCGGTCCCGTATTAGAACAGCAGAAGTCGGTCGAGAATACAAAGCTTGGACTATCTGCCGAAAACCCACACTAAAACCAGCCTCTTTCAGAACACGGAAAAGGTACCTATGGCTAATGATGTCGAAAGCCTTCTCCTGATCGAAGGAGCAAAGAATACCTGGAAGTTTCCTGGTATGTGCCTACAGGAGAAGGTCCCTCACTGCTAACCCGTGAAGCTGAGTGGAGCGCCCCTGGACTCAACATGCCTGGTATGGACCCAAAACAGCTTTGAGTACTGGCATGAGTCGCATACACAGGAACTTTGCTATGAGCTTATAATCGAAGTTCACAAGTGTGATTGGACGCCATGCTCTCAGACCAGAGCTTCTCGACTCGTCCTTACCTCGTTGAGACGCCGACAAAGTCCCTTCACTGAGTCGCCTGATCACCAGTCATGTGAACGGCTTCCCTAACAATGTCCAAAACTTGACATAAAATTTGACGCTGAGACTATCGGATCCTGGACTGCGATTATGCTTCACAGACGTTAAAGCGAAAATAGCTCGTCCTCATCTATGGCTGAGTCACATACTTGTGGTGGCTCAACCGGTAAAGCAAAAGGAAAGACAGCTGGAGAGGCAACTGGAGAGGCATACGAGGTCGTGTAAAACTGCCTCGCCAGTGCAAGAACCCATCTGGTGCATCGACTATGCTTCCATCACTTGGATCTACAAGGGAAGAGAGAGTTGTGCTCTTCCTTGAAAGATGCCTACGTAGGACGTTTCTGCTGCACCACGCTTCCATTTCCCACTGCTCTGCTCGGGTTGTGGCCGTCAGGCCATCGCAGCGTCGCTGTAGGTGAATCCGAAGTTCCTTTCGGAGTGAGGCCAGCGCCGGCGTAACACCACGCCCGCCGGACAGTGGCCTCGAGAGCAGGAGGATCGCCTCGGAGACAATTTTAATCTCCTCACGCTCCTCGCGCGCTCGACGCTTGCCCCAAGAACTGAACCACTCACGCAATCTGACCTTCACGTCATCAGGTTCTGTGCCACCTAGATTATCTGTGTTGTGTAGCGATCGAAAGAGAATGAATGATACCTCTGCGGTTGCCTGTCTACCTTTTAGGAGACGCGGACTTAAGTGCCACGGTCTCTTCCCTTGCGAGACTATGTTAGAAACGGGAAACCGCAGAATTAGGAAGCTGTGGTCGCTAAGAGCAGAAGGAAACAACCAAGAAGAATGCATACTGGAAGCTAGTGACGACGAAATGTAAAAACGATCGATGCGGCTCTGCAGGCCCTCGTGTCCAAGTGATTCCTCACTGTCCAGTGCGAAGCACGCACCAACCATCGACCAGTCCCAGCCCATCGACGAGCTCTCGCAGTGCAGCATTTTCACGCATAGCTTTAACTGATGGAGTCCCTCTACGGGATACGCAATGAACCTGTTCTAACACACAGTTGAAGTCGCCTACAAGAATCAGCCGAGAGGGACATACCAAGTAAGATTCTAATGCAGCGAAAAACTCTCCCTGGTCTCTAGACTGGCTTGTATAAACATTAACAATTCGAATGCCAAATGCCACAATCAAGATCCATCGACGAGGCACGGCCCTCGGCATCCGTGGTATGACGAAGAACAAGGCCGTCGAAATTCAGCATCAAAATGATGGCCGTACCCGGCTGCCCGACTCACCGTAACTACAGAAAGACTTGGTGCGAACAATCCTGCCAAAATGGCTCATCTGGCCTAACCTATGGGCATAAGTTTCTTGGAGCACGAGAATATCTACCTTTTTGGACTTAGCCAAGTTGACAACCTCTAACTGTTTGGAAGCTCGGGACAAACCTCTGCAATTGAAAGAAGCTATAGTAGGAGAAGGAGCCATATTGGAAGAGAGAAAATTTATCACGTTACATTTAATCAGTCTAGCATGCCTGAAAACGAAGCATACCAAGTAGTCGAAAACGGCTGCTTAAAAACCCTCTGTCCTCGCCAGATCCCTAGGTGAGAGAAAACTGCCGTCCAACCTTCGTCCAATCGGACCGTCCAAAGTCGTCGTAGACGTCTCGCCCTTTGAGGGCGAGAGATCACACACTCATTGCCGCGCTTTTGTTTCACTGAACTAATCTGGACCCCGGGTCACGTAGGCATAGGGGGGAACGAAAGGGCAAACAGCCTAGCTCGAGGCGAAGCGTTCCGAGATGGGCGGTCGAATGCCCCGGAGACCCACCTACAGGCTTGCGAGGGGGGATACGCAGAGACCCTGAACTTACATAAAGGAACTAGAATTAGATATCCGCCACCACACAAAGACCTCACAAAGGAGGAAGCGACCAGCTGGCGCAGACTACAAACAAACTCCTTCCCCAACTTACACGTGCTCAATAAGATGTTTCCGACACAATACAGGGCCACCTGCCCTTGGTGCGGTGCCACACCTACACCCTACCACATCACCTGGGAGTGCGAACGCAACAAAGCATTTCACAAACACGAACACCCGAGTGCAGAGCAATGGGAGAGCCGGCTCACCAGCAGCGAGCTCACGGCCCAAAGGGCCCTAGTGCAGCACGCGAGCGATGCAGCACGACTCAGTGGAGCCTTGGAATAGGGGCCCACCCTTGCTGAAGAGAAGTCTCAAGTCGCCAGCGCCAAGAAGATGAAGACGACGGAGACCTCGTAACCGCGAAACTCTTGAAAGACTCAATAAAAGTTTTCACTCACTCACTCACTCACTCACTCACTCACTCACTCACTCACTCACTCACTCACTCACTCACTCACTCACTCACTCACTCACTCACTCACTCACTCACTCACTCACTCACTCACTCACTCACTCACTCACTCACACTCACTCACTCACTCACTCACTCACTCACTAACTCACTCACTCACTCACTCACTCACTCACTCACTCACTCACTCACTCACTCACTCACTCACTCACTCACTCACTCACTCACTGAACATACCGAGCGGAGAGGGTCCTCGTAGACAGGGGCTGTCATGCTTGACTCAAGCTGGTGCCTCTCCGCAGTTAACCACCGCGTCTGTCAAACGACTGTGGCGATTACTAAGGCCCGTGAGAAAGCGACGTAAAACACCCTTTTCCAAGAGTTCTCTTGCTCCAATTAGACCGTGAAGGCGACAGCGAACCAACTAACAATACTCGGTCCACCACACGTGGCTAGCCTTACTGGCGCCCTTGGGCTGTCCGAAGGTTTCTTGGCTCCCTGCGCATTGTTTGCTTCACGCAGCCATTCGGCGCAGCGGGCGGGGAGATGTTCGAAGGCCACTACCCCCGCAGGCCGATCGTAATAATGTTCACAGTAAGATGGCCGCTTTTACGATTTTTTTCACTTCATGGTGACCAGCACGTCCCTTGTGCTTTGGTGGTTTGTGGATTCACGTGACTACCGTCTCTGACATCCACGGTTGCGGCTCGTGCCTATAACGGCGCACTCAATGTTCGTCGTAATCGAAGCGAAAGCCGGTCGCAGAAAATGATGTGATTACTATAATTTGCTGTACGCTGTCAGCTGTTGCACTCTCATAACGCCATTACTAGGCCGAGCTCTAATAATTAATCATTAATAACTCCAATAAGTAAACATATAAATAAGAAGACTATTTGTATCAAAGCTCCGTAAAGTTGGAAACTCTGCGCTGACCTCGCATAGCTCAAACTATACTACTACTACTGACGCCGCCTACTCCAATATTCTCTAGCGTTTGTGTAAGAGAGAGACAAAGTTTAACGATAAAAAGTGCGAGGAGGTCATCCTGAGACACATTCCTACGTAGCCAGCTAAGGTCGCATATTTCGACAGTGCAAACTGAATCTTGACTTCTGCAGGCTGGGCACTGCCGATGGTTGCTGAACAGGATATGTGCAGACGCTAGTCGCCAACGCCGCTGGCATGCTAATCAAATACCTTGTTCCAACTGAAACTTGTTTCGCTTCTCATGTGAAGAGCGTTATCTTTAGGACTTTCAGGACTTCTGAAAGAAGGGGTCTTTATCTCTTGGCACTGTCGACCCGGTATTCCCTCGTAGCCCAAACAGTTACTATGGTGTGAAAGACAGACGAAGAAACGAAGAACGCGGATGAGAAACGAAGGACACCAACGCATGAGTTTCTACACAGTCCAGATATGAGCGACAATTGAAAGAAACCGATGGACAAAAATGAGCGGTGATTAGGCAACTACGTTGAATGAAAGCCCCCGGAGCATGCAGATGCGAAGCATTTCGCATTACTCGTATGCTCTGGATAAGACCGAAACATTGAACCCGGCGTTCTAAAATAGCGCACTTTGATTAGAAGGAAAACAAAAACAAAGACCTTGCTGTACGTGACTTGCTTAGAGCTTCAATATAGGCAGAGAACAAAACATTTTTCCTTTGCCAATTACAGAGTTCCATTAAATTGGAACGTAAAACAGCAGCGGGAGGCCTTTGTGAAAAGGAACAGTGACTCACAGTTTTAAACATCTAGTCAGGCTTCAAGTTCAAGGATTTGGCTACCTTGCGTGGACTATCAAACTTGTTCGCCAGCTATCACATCTTTGCCACCAGGAAAACGTTGTACCACGTCTCGCTTCGCTTTCCTGGTGGTGATGTGACTTCTAGCCATTAGTTATTAAGCATCGGAAAATGACAAGTGATGAGACGTAAACACGTTTTTGTCTCTTTTGTAGCACAAATCTCGGAAAATAAATATTAGCCAAAATTCAGGCATTTATTATCAGGTAATGCAAGCTGAACTTACGATGAAAATTCGCTCCGAACAACGAAGTTCGCAGCGCCGCGTTGTTCACTAGCCGGGAAATATTGCAGGGAAGAGCGTGGTGTGTGCCGTTTCTTGTTTCCTGTATGGCTATATCAAAGGACATGTAGGTGAAATTGGAACCTAGAGCTGCTCTTTGAATCCGCCCACTGTTTCTTTATAGTGAATCGGCGTTTGGCACGCATTGGACTTTATTGTGTGCAGTTTTCGCTGATCAAGGACGGCATGCCGTTTCAATTCGAGGCTACTGCAATGTCATTGTTTCCCGCGTTTTCGGCAGTTATGACTTTGACACAATTATGGACCAAGAAATCTGTGAAATGTTAGATTTAGTTTGTTGGGCCCTTAACGCAGCAATAAATTTCGTGACCTCCGTGTCGTGTAAGTGTTGTATACGGCGCAGGCGTATGCAAAGTAAATCCAACGGTCCCTATACAACGGTCCCTATATCTCGATTAAACAACGTCGAGATTAAGGGCATCCCTTGCACGCAAGGAGAGGACTGTGTGACAGTCATACAAACTATTGGCAACAAAATTGGCTGCCCAGTAACCGCCAGTGACCTCGACGTTGTTCATCGTGTTCCTACTAAAACAGAACATAAGAACATCATCGCTCGCTTCTGCTCGAGAACGAAGAAAGCCGAGTTCGTTGCGAAAGCACGAAAAGCTAGACTCTGCCTGAGTGATATTGGCCTCGCAACAGCAAAAGAGAACCCTGTCTTCGTTAATGAACATTTAACACTTGAAAACAAAGCTCTCTTTTCCAAAGCCTTGGGTCTGAAAAAAACGAAGAACTGGAGATTTCTGTGGACAGAAAACTGTCAAATCAAGGCTCGGAAAACAACTGAAAGCCGCGTCTTTCGCATCGCAACCGAATCCGACCTTTCAGTAATAACCTAACTCTAATCCACCTTTGCGCCACGCCTGTCCCGTAGGCAAGTCTCACAATTTCGACCTATCTCACAGTTAACCAGTTAAACAATCTTCTTTCAAATCATCAGCGATCTGTCTTGCACTTGAATGCGCGCAGTCTGCGCAAGCACTTCGATGAATTCTCCGATCTCGTTTCTTCATTCACCTTCCCATTTTCAATCATCGGAGTATCTGAAACTTGGTTGAGCGACCATGATAAACACCTTTTCTGTTTTTCTAGTTTTGTTCCTGAATACTCCAATCGTCCGTTCAGCAACCATGGCGGCGCAGCGCTGTACATCTATTCAGATATTACTTACAACCGAAGAAACGATCTTAAACTTAATGTAACTAATTCCGAAGACGTTTGGATTGAACTGAAAAATGACTTCCTCAACATAGACAACAAAGACCTGATAATTGGTTGCATATATCGTTCACCCTCGTCATCAGCAATAGACTTCTGTACTGCTCTCCATAACGTCATGGGACTGCTAGCAGATGAAAACAAAAATGTAATAATTATAGGTGGCATCAACATTAACCTCGCTGATAGTACGTCTACTAATGCTTTACATTATTCTGATTGTTTTAACAGCTTTGGTTATGAATGTTTAATTAAGATACCGACACGATGTGCTAACCACCCCATAGGTACATTAATTGACCATGCATTATCAAATTTGGCATATCCACCAGACGCAGGTGTTATGATGACCGACATAACTGATCACTATCCTATATTTCTAAATTTTCACTACACTCATGGCTCCGAAAAAATCACGTACACGAAGTTTATATTAGACAAACAATCATTCCTTGACGCCGTGTCAAACCTTGACTGGTCCCCCATCTTTTCTACAAATGATCCACTAAAAGCATTTGCACTGTTTATCTCTATGCTTAAGTCATGTGTTGATCGTCATTCCGTTCAAGTTAAATGCAAGAAGTACGCGTCCCCTCAAAATCCATGGATAACAGATAAGCTCTTAGCTTTAATGCGCAAAAAGGATAATCGTTATAAGAAAACCAAACGACAACCATTTAACAAGAATTTAGCAATCCGGTACAAAAAGTTTTCTAAACAGCTTTCCGCCACATTGAAAAAAGCTAAAAAAACATGGTACGAAAGGAAAATTTTGGAATGCGATAAAAACGTAAAAAAGAAATGGGAAATTGTTAACTCCTTCTTAAACAGGGCAAATAATCGCGAAGCTATAACAGAAATTGCATATCAGGGTATGGTATACAAGACCGCCAAAGAAATAGCTGATGCGTTTGCTGATTTCTTCTTTAGCAGCGAGCTACAGCCACCTGCGCATGACAATCCCGTGCCCCAGCGCCTGCCACATTCTTTCTTTTTATTTCCAACTACATCTCAGGAAGTTCTAAACATTATAAACAACATGAAAATAACCGGCGCCGGCACCGATAAATTACATCCTTCCCATATAAAATTAATTGCACCCCTAATAAGTGATGTCCTTGCAGACATAATCAACGTCATGTTTAAATCGGGCAGTTTCCCACAAGAGCTAAAACAAGGCAAGATCACCCCAATTTTTAAGAAAGGTGACCGTTCTTTAATTTCCAATTATCGCCCCATCTGTGTATTACCATTCTTTAGTAAGGTAATCGAAAAGCTAATAGAAAAACGTTTAACTAATTACCTTACAAAATTTAACATTCTCTCACCATTCCAATACGGCTTTCGCTCGGGTTACTCGACCGAACTGGCTCTCATTGCTCTAACCGATCAACTAAAACTAGCTATCGATGAAGGGAATTATGCAGCGTCAGTGTTTGTAGATTTAAGCAAAGCGTTTGAGAAAATAAATCACCGCATCTTATTTCGTAAGCTTGAATCGTTGGGAATCACCGGCCCAGCGCTCTTGTTACTACAAGATTACCTAACAGACAGAATGCAAGTAGTAACCATTTCAGCCGTTCATTCTAAAACCATGTTCACTAATATTGGTGTGCCCCAGGGTTCCATATTGGGTCCGCTTTTGTTTTTATTATACGTGAATGATCTGCCTAACAGCCTGTCCTTTTCGAAATGTATACTTTATGCAGATGATACTACTATTATTAATTCCAATAAATGTATTACAACCTTAGTATCTAACCTTAATAGCGACTTACACAGCCTGATGGAGTGGCGCCAAACTAACCAGCTACAGATAAACCCGTCTAAAACAAAATTTGTTGTATTTACTTCCAACCAACGAGCACTTCACTCCATTCCTCCTATCTTATTAGGCGGAAGTCCTATCCCTGCAAGTTTTTCATGCAATTATCTTGGCATAGAAGTAGACAAACATCTTAAATTTACTGAACACATAACCAAACTAAAACAGAAGATTGCCTACGGGATTAGGGTACTTCTAAAAGCACGAAACATATTTGACCATCAAATATTACTATCATTATACTTTTCATTTATTCATTCCCACATCATTTACTGCGTTACTTGCTGGGGAAACACTTACGTAACCCATTTAAACTCATTGCAAATTCTACAGAATCAGGCTATTAGGATAATTACGTTTAGCCCATATAATAACAACGCCTCATATCTTTTACGAACTAATCACATTCTTACAGTCACACAACTCGTTAAATATAATCTAGGTACCTTTTTGTTCCGCCAAATCAATTACACACGACGCGATAGCTTGTTATCACAGTCTTCTCTATTAAATACTAATATTACCAGGTTCGCAATAAATAGGAACTTCATTTTACCTAAAATCCATACTAATTATGGCAAACAGAGCGTCCATTTTTCATCTATCGCATTTTGGAACACACTACCAATTTACATAAAAACACTTAAAATTCACGAATTCAAGAAACAGCTAAAAGGTTACATTATGTCGAATACTGATGCCTAGTCCATACTCATAACATTTCTTTCAGGGTCCCTTCATTTCATTTTCATTGCCATACCGTTAGGTTTCTGTTCTTGTATCACATATACATTCGAGTTAACAAATTCTAGTGTGTTCGTCACGTCGTCTACGCAGTTACTTCATCAGTTGTCAACGAGATTGTGTTACAGAGCTTTTTTTCATGACATTTATGCATATGTAATTCTTCAATCATGGTATTCATACTAAACCTGTAATTTTTTAACAATGTGTTGAAAACTGCTGTACTTTTGTTTTATTACGTTGACTTTGTAAAGGAGGTCCCATTGCAGTCTTTGACTCCGGGACCTCCTCCTGAATATTAACAACTTGTAATCTTTCTAATGATCTCAATAAAAACCGATTCTGATTCTGATTCTGATAGCACACAAGCAAGTAAACGAAGTATGTTTCCCCTCAATCATCACTTCAGCAATAAGCTAGCCGCCAGACTCACAACAAGAAAGTGCTGCGGGGAAGTCAGCATGCGCCTTTTAAAAGGCACAGCCGTATATCAAGAACAACGCAAGACACCGAATGGGGGGAGGGATTTAAAAGGCGCGTCCCGTCTTCCGTTCATGAGGAACAGCGCTTTCGTGCGAAACCCGAAGGAGGCCCCAAACTTGTTCAGCCGCATTTTGCTGGCAAGCAGCACTTTTGTACAGAAGCAGAAACGGCATTCATAGTTTGTCGATGAGCTGTGTTCTTTTCAATATTAATTCACCATCCAGCCCAACGAGAGATGTCCCAACAACGCACCTTAAGAGGGGCCTATTACAACCGCCAGTGCAGCCTATTCTATTTAAAATCCCCTCACAGACCGCTTGAAACAGAAGAAAGGCTTCGTTAGCGAGAGGGGAGCACCTTCTCCTCCGAGCGGGACGCTCCGTGTACATGGCGCCTTTTGTTGCCAGCGCACTGCGCCCGCGGCCACTCAGTTTGTATACGCAGGGGTGATGGCAGTTGTGCAAGATGGCACAGAACCAAGAACAGGTCGCTCTCTTTGCTGAATTAACACGTTAGCTGCCGGAAGAGGAGACAGAGGGCTGCTGATGTGACCGGAATTTAATTCAATTCTGAGGAATGCAAGAGCTGCTGCACCGAGGGGCCAAAGCACACGGCGACATAAATACACGCTTCCGCAATAATCGTCCTGTAGCGAGCAGACAAGGAAGCGCTCTTAGCAAGGCGCTATAATCGATGTGCACCAAGGACGATAGTCATGCATGGCGAAATCGCTTTCGCAAAGGCGGTGGGTCGCATTGCAAGCGACTCCGCTGGTAAGCGTATACAGGTAGTGAAATTAGGTTATGCGCATTGCATGTGCATGTTACGTTCAAGAACTTAACGACCGTGCTTGCCCAATAAGGGTGAACAGCTTGAATTGCACCTTGATTCACTGGTACTGAAATTTGACATCTTATGCTTCACGGAGACATGGTACTCCGCATCAAACAAAGCTTATTGCTTTCCAGGTTATCAGCACGTGGGACTCTGTAGACGAAGAAGCGGCGTGTCTGTATATGTGAAGTGTACTTTGCACTATCCCGTTTTACCCAGGCACTCCTTGGTTACGTATGGCTACGACATGCTCGCAGTTATGTGTAATGATATAGTGGTCATAGTTGTATACAGGGCTTCCTCCGAAAATATTCAGAGTTTTATCAAACACGTGGAAATGTTCTTTGTATGTATCTCGGAGGTCAAGTTTGGATTCCGAATGAAGAAGGCAACGAAATTAGCACGTTTATATGCTAAAGAAAGGCTTATAGAAAATATTGAATGAAAATTACTAATAAGTTTAATATTCCTCAATATAAGGAAAGCCTTTGATTCTGTCTAACATCATATCTTACTAAATAAACTTCCCAGATACGGAGACATAAACGTTGTTTTACTGTCTGTAGGTCATGCTCAGTCCCAATACCCTACTACGATGTTGTCATATGGATCTGAAAGCCTTATTAACTCTGCCTCAAGTATTACTCCATCTAGTGAAACACAAATTGATTCTTTCTTTTCTAATACAAGTGCAAAAAATCGGCAGCCATACCCCTCTGTAAATATGGTTGACTATCGAAGTTGTATGTATATTATAATGTACAACACAGAGAGACATAAATATTTTGTTGGTGTTCATTATTCCGCTGGTCTTAAGTGATTACTGATAGTAATGCAGCATTTTGAAGGTCATGCTTTTGTGTCTTGCAAGCTCTGGAAGCCAATTCAGGAGCGGGAATTCACTAGCATGGCCTTCAAGATCTGGCGTTTGGGGCTGTTGCTTCGAGGGGGCCGCCGAAAGCAGCCAAATAGTAGCCAAGTCACCAAGCTCGATTTTCGGTCACCAGGAGCCTCTAAAAGTAGCTAATTTGGCGAGAAATCGCCAAACCTGGCAACCCTGAATTATGCACCCTTCCCTCATTCGACGCCTCAGCCTTGGGCGGCGCTTCAGAAGCAGTAGCGTCTCGTTCGGAAAGACTTCTCAGATGCCTGAGGCAGGCAGACGAGACCGTGAGCTGTTTGGTGTACCTCCGCCCATACGCAACAATAAAGTTCCGGTAAGCGCTGAAAGATTTTTTTCTTTTTCTCATTTTCTCTTTTTTTTCCACGCTACCTTCAAGTGCTGTTCAAGCTCACCGAAAATATATCGCATATCTAGCCGCGTTCATGGCCGCATGCGTATACGGCAGACTCCGAAGCCACGATGTTAGAACCACTGAGAAATACTATTTCGTGCCACCTGCAGCCATCAGCAAAACCCGTATATCGCGGTTAATTCAAGCATGTTTTCAGGCGAGTAGGATTGTCTGGGCTGGAATTCTCCGACATAAGGTGGCCTGACAGCCCGCAGGGCTATCTCACTGAGCTAGCTTAGATGCTCTGTTGCCACAGCCAGAAGTTAGAATCCGCGCGTTTTTTTTCTTTTTTCTGAATGTGGGAAACTCAAATTAACCTCTCCCAGTACACTACATCTCCAGGATTGGAGTGGTGCCTGACACCGGCAAAAACGCTGACAGCAAGTTGGGCTATACTTATCCGGGTACAACCAAATTAGGCAGACCCATCAAGCTTCAACAAGACACTCCTTCACAAGAACAGTAATTGGCTTCCCTAGGGCAGTATTCGGCCACTCCCTCCCCCAAATGACTCCTTCAATTATCCAATGGCGCGCAGTCCCCAGCAGCTGCGGAACACCTGACCAAGGCGGCGCTCAGACCTGTAACGCAGCAGAGGGTGCTAAGTATCACTGGACCGGGACAGGCCGCCAATTGAAACTGAGCCTTGCAACGTTTAACAACTGAACCTCTCGAGTGAAGCTAGCCTAGCAGGACTCTTTGACGAACTATGAGGCATTCTTTGGGATATCATTGGCCTTAGTGAGGTTAGAAGAACTGGTGAGGCTTACACAGTGTTGACAAATGGCCACACCCTCTGCTATTCAGGACTACCAGATAAAAATTAGTTCGGAGTAGGATTCCTAATCAATAAGGACATAGCGGGCAACATTGACGAATCTACAGCATTACTGAGAGGGTATAGCAGTAGACGTAATAAAGCTGAATAGGAGGTAAAGGTAGTACAAGCCTACGCTCCAAGCTCCTGTCATGATGATGAAAAAGTCACGATATGAAGATGTTGAATTAGCGATGAGAAAAGTACAAACTCAGTATACTGTAGTCATGTGTGACTTCAGTGCAAACGCAGGGAAAAAGCAGGCTGGTCAACAAGCAATTGGCAATTACGGCGTGGATTCTATGAACACTCGAGGAGAGATGTTGGTAGGTTTCGCGGAAAGGAATAAGCTGCAAATAATGAACACCTTCTTCAGGAAGCGTTGGAACAAAAAGTGGACCTGGAAAAGCCCTAATGGTGAAACAAGAAATGAAATTGATTTCATACTTTCTGCCGATCCCAGCATAGTGCACGATATAGAAGTGTTAGGTAGGCTAAAGTACAGTGATCACAGGTTAGTTAGGGCTAGGATTCACCCCAATTTGAAGAAAGAAAGGGTAAAATGGGTCGAGAAGAAACAGGCCAACATAGTCGCAGTAAAGGCAAAAGCAGACCAATTCAGACTGGTACTTGCAAACAAATATGCAGCCTTAGGACAGAGAGATGATGATGACATAGAGCTAATGAATAAAACCGTAACTAGGCTGGCTTCAGAAGCAGCAAGTGAAGTTGAAGGTAAGGCACCAAGGCAACCAGTAGGCAAGCTCTTCCAAGTAAAAAAGGACCTAATAAAGAAACGACAGAGAATCAGAGTGCCCAACTCAAGAGATCAGGTAGAATTCGCGGTACTGTCAAAACTAATCAACAAGGAGAAAATAAGGAATATTCGAAATTATAACTTGAGAAAGATTGAGGAAGCAGTAAAAAATGGAAGCAGCCTGAAAACAGTGAGAAGGAAACCAGGCATCGGACAAACCAAGATGTACGCACTGAAAGACACACAGGCTAATATCATCAGCAATCTCGAAGACTTAGTAAATGCAACGGAAGAATCCTATACTGGCCTCTACACTGTACACAAAGCAGCCACGATACCTCCATTCAAGGTAGTAATCAACAGGTTAGAGAGGCTCCTTCTATAACTAGCGATGAAGTTAACTAGCGATGAAGTTAGAAGCGCCTTGCAAAGCATGAAACGGGGAAAAGCGACAGGAGAAGCTGGACTACCAGTTGATCTCATCAAAGATGGTGGAGAAATAATGCTTGAAAAACTAGCGGCACTTTATACGAACTGCCTATCGAATTCAAGGGTACCAGAGAACTAGAAGAATGCCAACATAATACTAATCCACAAAAAGGGAGGCATTAGGGAACTAAAAAAATTATAGGCCCAATAGCTTACTTCCAATGTTATATAAAATATTCACCAAGATAATGTCCAATAGAGTAAGATCAACCAAGGGAACAGGCAATTTTCAGGAAGGGTTACTCTACAATGAATCACATCCATGTCATCAATCAGATAATCAAAAAATCCGCAGGGCCTCTATATATGGCTTTCATCGATTATGAAAAGGCATTTGATTCAGTTGAGATACCAGCAGTCATGGAGGCATTACGTAGGCGAGAGGTACAGGACGCTTACGTAAATATCTTGTAAAGTATCTGCAGAGATTCCACCGCTGCCTTAATTCTCCACAGGAAAAGTAGCAAGATAACAATAAAGAAAGGGGTCAGACAAGAAGACACAATCTCTCCAATGCTATTCACTGTGCACATGTGCTTGGAAGAAGTATCCAAGCTATTAAACTGGGAAGGCTTAGGAGTAAGGATCAACGGCGAATACCTCAGCAACCTTAGATTTGGAGATGACATAGTCCTGTTCAGCAACACTGGGGACGATTTACAACAAATGATTGAGGACCTTAGCACAGAGAGTGAAAGAGTGGGGTTGAAGATTAATATGAAGAAGACAAAGATAATGATGAATAGCCAGGCAAGGGAAGAAGAGCTTAGGATCGCCAGTCAGCCTCTAGAGTCTGTGAAGGAGTACGTTTACCTAGTTCAATTAATCGCAGGTAACCCTGATTATGAGAAGGATATTCATAGAAGAATAAAAATGGGTTGAATCGCATACGGCAGACATTGTCAGCTCCTGACTGGAAGCTTACCAGTATCGTTGAAAAGGACGGTGTACAATCAGTGCATTTTGCCGGTGCTGAAATATGGGGCAGAGACTTGGAGACTGACAAAGAAGCTTGAAAACAAGTTAAGGACCGCACAAAGAGTGATGGAACGAAGAATGTTAGGCATACCGTTAAGAGACAGGAAGAGGGCGGTGTGGATCAGAGAGCAAACAGGGATTTCCGATATTGTAATTGACATTAAGAGAAAGAAACAGAGCTGGGCAGGTGATGTAATGCGTATGTTAGCTAACCGGTGGACCATTAAGGTTAGAGAATGGGTGTCAAGAGAAGGGAAGCGCCGTCGACGGCAGAAGATTAGGTGGGGTGATGAAATTAAGAAATTCGCAGGCGCTAGCTGGAATCGGTTGGCGCAGGGAAGGGGCAATTGGAGATCGCAGGGAGAGGCCTTCGTCCGGCAGTGGACATAAAATAGGCTGATTATTATTATTATTATTATTATTATTATTATTATTATTATTATTATTATTATTATTATTATTATTATTATTATTATTATTATTATTATTCATCTTATTTATCTCGCTTCCACAGAATAGTGGTCGATTCCTATGAACACGCATTTCCGCTCCGCAAATGAAAAAAAAAAGACAGAAAAAGACAAGAAAGCCTTGGATATCTTCGGTACTTTATGGTAGTATACAAAAAAGAAATAAGTTATACGAGGAGTTTCTGAAAACAAAGGGCGCTGAAAATTTCAAGGAATGCAAGAAATTTCGAAATCAAGTGAACTACAAAATTAGAAAGGCTAAAGATGCCTATTACTTCCACAAGTTTGTCAATATTCCTGATCAACAGAGATTCGGGAAAGCTTAAAAAGAGGCTTGCGGTACATGCAGCATAGATATGTTACCGGAAGAATTTACTATTGACGGAGTAACCATTTCTACAACTGAGCTGCCGGGTAGGTTTAATGAGCACCTCTTATCTTCCGATAACTTAAAGAACTCCACGACACGAGCAAGTGATCCCATGGATTACGTTCAAGTACAAGTAAGAGATGGCGTTTTCTTAGAACATCTGAATGAGGCTGAAAGTATGTACATTATTAACTCCTTGTACAATAGTAGTGCAGTAGGTCTTGATGAGATGAAAGCTGAACCAATTAAAGCGGTGGTTTCCATGATTGCTCTCCCGCTCGCTCGGGTGTGCAATTGCGTGCTTCAAGGAGGGCGATTCCTGGAAGAGCTCAACATAGCCCCTGTAGGCGTTATTCAAATAATTTTAACAATTACCGGCTGATATCAGTGCTAGATATTTTTTGAAAGTTATTGAACGCATTATTTATTGTCGACTTTCTGTGTATTTAGTGAAATTCAAGTTAATTTCACCATATCAGTTTGGATTCCAAAAGAAGTCAGCGAAATTAGCACTTTTGTATTTTGAAGAAAGGCTTATGGAAATATTGAAGAAATATTGCTAATAATTGTAATATTCCTGGATATAAGGAAAGCCTTTGAATTCTGTCAAAAATCATATGTTACTAAATAAGCTTCCCAGACACGGCATACGAGGACGCGCCCTTCAAATTATGGAAAGGTACTTCAAAGATGAGAAACAGTGTGTGACATATGGTTCAGCGTCCTGAAACATAGAGCATATATTAACGTGTGTGCCCCAGGGTTCGACCATTGCTTTCTCTTTTGTATGCAAATGATATATGCTCTATCTCACACACACACACACACACACAAACACACACACACACACACAAACACACACACACAAACACGCACGCGCGCACACACACACACACTCACACACACGCACACACGCACACACACACACAAATGCTCCTGTACGCCGACGACACCAACGTTTTTTTTTTCCGGCACCAACCTACCAAAACCAGATGCGAATAACTGGCTGCGCGAACTATCTGAAGGGTTACATGCAAATTAATTAGAGTTGAATAGAAATAAAACGAAGTAGGTCCTTTTTAGAGCTCGTAATACTATCGGTAACAATATTTCCCCATATTTTCGTAACGACGTGATAGAGCGTGTGGATTCTATTAAGTTCCTAGGTGTTCTTTTCTTCACGAGAACCTTTCATGGAATAGACATAATAATTACCTGAAATTAAAGCTATCCAGACTAATAGGAGCATTATGGAAAATAACAAATCTAATTCCCATGAAATTCAGAGTAATTCTTTACTTTTCAATGATTCCTTCACATATTTTTTCTTTCCTGATATGGGGCACCACTACTGCTTCCAAAATAGAAAACACTTTTATCGCACAAGAAAAGCCAACTAGAGCTCGACAAGATTTAAAACATCGCGAAAGCACATAGCTTTTCCGAGACTGCCACTCAATCTTGAGGGTAGACCAGTTTTACAAACGCAACCTTGCGACCCTACATGCATATAGAAATAAAAAACGACCGTTAATGTTTCGAACTATCGTTCATAAACATGAAACGAAATTTTTATCTTTGAACAATAAAATACAGAGCACCAAAACTGTGAACAAATTATGGTGAACAAAGCCTAAAATATCAAGTACCTAAACATTTGAACGAGAATAAATGTCTTATTACAATAACTGAACGGCACTCGTCAGTAGCTGCTTTTAAAGGTGCTTTGACCGAAGCGATGCTTCTGTGAGCTTATTTGGTGTTGTGTTTTAAGCAAATCCTTTTCCTTTTTTTTTTGCGACATATCTATGTTTCGGCTTCGTTTTCCTTTGTTCCTCACGTGCAGTTGTGTCTGTGTGTCGCGAGGCATGACGACGATGCCGTCAGTTTATGAATTATGTTTCCTGTTTGTTTGCTGCTTTTTATGCGCACTTTGTTTTCACTTTTCTCGCCCTCCATGTGAGTAGAAATTGAAATATGTACCTGATTTATATAGCGCTATTTCCTCCGTGTACAATTTGTATGGGGCCTCGGACCCAGTCAGGTACAAGGGAGCACCTTTTGTTCGGGACCCTTTGGTTTCTTCTACAAACAAACAAACAAACAAACAAAGATGAATAATATAGAATGAATAAAGAAACGTAAATGTTTCTCTACAAGGATAAAATTGTAAATTACAGGCTTGCCTCAAGCACGTTGGTGCTCTTATTTTATCGTATTAACACGAATGTGCTATGTGGCTGTCGACAGAAAACTGGACGCTCGTCTGTTTTACCTCCCAACTTCCTTTTACTTCATCTCTCTCCATTTGTGGACTGCATATGTGCATGATGAATAAATACCCTGGTGACAGCTGGATCAAACCGAGTAACCGTGCTTAGTCAGTCAGCGCCATAAACGCCCCACTCGTCTTTTTTATGCAAGCGAATACGCACAGAACACACTTTATACACAGTACGTAAATCACGTGCAAGTCTTCAAACCGCCAGCCCTATTGCTCCGGGGTGGCTTCTGTGAGTACTTCCAAACCGTATAGGGCAAACTAATCCGTACTAACAGAAGCCACTCCGGCCACCACTGTACTAAAACGTTAAGTGATCCATGAGCGCATTTGTACAAGTCAAGCAGCCGGTTGGGACAAAGACCCTCACGGAGCAAACGAAGTCAACTCGCCGTTCACTGGTCGGAGCCTGTTTTTAATACTTAGGAAGCAAGGCCTAAACAGAATTTCGATTCTTGGATCGATCAGACGACAAGTTGTTTCCAGTGAGTCAAAATTAAAATAACTCTAGCAGCTTTTTTTGCGATTAAAAAAAGAAAACCTGAAATGTACACGTACTGAGGCTTACCCACGACGATAATCATCACATCTTTCTTGCATATTCTTCATTTAAACCTGCGTGCACGGTTATTTACAGGTTATGAACGGATTATCGTTATCAGCGTGACATAACATTCTTGACAAGAAAGTAACGAGCGCAGAATTTTCAAGGTAACCCAAAGAAGACAGATGGCGATTATTGTTGTGGAACAACCTTAAGATACACCCCAAACGCTGTGTAAACTGTTTCCAGAGTGTGCCTTAAAGAAGGAGAAAGAATTAATGGGTGTGCGAATCCTGGAAGAAGAAGGAGGGATGCGGAATTCAGACGCTTGACAAGATTTGATATAAAGACACGGGGAAAAGCTGCTAGCGACTTTAATGGAAGGAACACGAAAGCGAAACATCGCATCACGATTAACTGCTACGTCCCTCGGGTACCTCTGCGTGCATTTGGTGGAAAATGATTATTTATTAGCAGAGAACACGAAGGACAGCCTTGCGCTTTTTAGATCTCGCGCCATGTCCCGGCGGCGACGAAGTGAACCTTCGTGCCTTTAGGTTCTTCTTGTTGCGCCACTTTCTCTCGTTGCATTTCACACACGCCTGCCACCACGTCGCATGTCCTTGCTACCACCGCGTTCGTCCCGGCTGTTCGTGCTCGTATCTCGGCAATCTCTGCTGACGGTATCAGTGACGCATTTCGTACTTTCAACAAACACGCTGCAAGCGTCAAACTCACGTTATTTTTCTTTAGCTATGCATGTGCCCGCTTCCCGAAATAGCGCTGTGTTTGATCCACGAAGCTAGGCCGTCTTGCTGGGCATACAAGGCCTTCTTGCTGGGCCTTCTCTACACCCGACGAAGGCGGCCTGGCGTCAGTGCAAGGTTGCCTTGACACTTCCGGTACTCATAAGAAAGAAGCCTCCAATCGAACGCCCACTGGTCCGGACCGCAAGACGCTTATGCCGTATCCTGCATGATGTTTACGCTGCCCGTAAGGTGGCAGCGAGACAGACTGTTCATTTCACGGCCAGCTGCAAACAAACGCAACTATTGCCTTCTCGTTTTCCTTGTTCAGTTCATCGCTGGACGAGATCGAAGCCTGCCGGTCGGTGCGAGCCGCAAGCAATTAGGCGGTGTATCTCTGGCGCCCGGAACTTCCTTGGCTCCCTTAGCGCGGCACGCGTCTAACCCCTGCCAGCAAGGGGGGGAGCTGAGCGAGAGAATGGAAACGCCATCCATTCCGATCTTCCGGAGTCAGCGCGTTCCGCGAACTCCGCTCGGTATAGAGTGGGGAGGACAAGAGGGCCGCGCTTGCGTCAATGGCTCGCCTCGTTTGCACCCCTCGGCGCTTCTCGTTTGCTCGCCGTTGCGGCGTGTACGCGGCTGTCGAATCCCGAGATGCAGGAGCCGGCAAAAGGCCACGGCACACCTGCTGCGATCTTGGAAGCGAGACGCCGATGCACTTTCCTTGACCTTGACCAGGCCCTGACCTTTGCGTCTGACGCCGCCGCCTCCGGTGCACTTCGAGTGGGCTGCTTCCTGATTGCGGTAACCGTGCGCCCGCGGTCACCTCCCGTGCCTGCCGAAGCTACCGGTGCTCACGGCTGTAGGAAACACGATTATCATCTCCTACGGAGCAGGACGGGGTTGCCGTAACGCTCTTTGCGTGTTCACAATTAGTTGTGCTCGCGTTTCGGTGTGACATGTTCCCGCAAGTCTTTTGCCTAGGGTTTCGCATCCGCGTTACTTAGGAAAGCAAACTTGCATGGGCAAAGGTCGGCCCACTGAGCAGAGAATGAGGAGGAAGGGGGCAAAACTTTCGCCACGATCTGCCATCGGGAAAACTGTTTTCGTTACCCGGATGCAGTGGCGCCTTTCTTTGTATCATTACGGCCTCGACCAAATGGTATGATCATTATTATTGATTACAGTGTTGCGAAACGCGCACGCAGCGCTCTGTTGGCGATATCTTAAAGAGACTGGTGAGTTACCATCACCAGGTACGGGCGTCGGCATGGTACGCAGCTGCGGATGAGCCGCACTAAGCGAGGAGCTGCTCTCGTGTGCTGCACTCGAAGTGGGCTTGTACGAGGAAGAGATCGCCTTGCTGCTAAAAGGGCAGCGCCTTCGTTTAACAACAGAAGCTCGCCGCTCGAAAGGGCTGTCGAAATCTGCCTACGCCTGTGGAATGGTCTCCTATTCTTGTGTAATCTCTCGCTGGCTCAACGTGTAAGTTTTCGCCATTCAGTTCATTATTGGCACGGAGGGAAGAGAGAACGCAATTAAAGTGCTCGCAAGGAGCTCTGTTTACCCATCAATCGAGTTTCTCGGCGCAATTTCCCCTATAGCTTGCACGTAAATATGAGGGCGTGACATGGATACCCCTAAACATATAGTGACACATCTAGCGATATCTAGCCCATATATATGGCTCCTCCGAATTTTTCTTTCTGCGGGTCGTGTTTATAGGTTACATAAAAAAATTAACAATGGACACGAACACTTATAGGCAAACACTCAAGCTCGCCAAAGCTGGGCGTGTAGCACTCCAAATAGCGATGAAGCGTGGGTAAATCTGTCTGCTTAGTTAATGTTTAATTTTCACCGCGGCCGCAGCGGCCTTCGCCACAGTTGCCACGCGTCATTTTATTACTTTTTTGCAGGTGTCCTTTTCCCCCACTTGTCATCAAGTTTTCCGAAATTCCTTGAACGTTGTGGCGAGTTCTGTTGCGAAGCAGTCTGGTCAGATTGTGCGCGCGTCGGGAATAGTGCGGCGGACATTCTCAAATGCACACGAGCACTAGCTATTGCTCCGATGTGTACGATGAAACTCTAGATTCAGAATGGAAGAGTCACGTATAAAATTGTGCGCGCACTTGACCCGTGAGTTTAGATTCGACGGCTGTGCTCGCCGCTATCGTTGTAATGTGAGCGTTGCCTGTCTTTTGGGGTGCTCGTTCGCCCAATAAAATATGATGTTCGTAACTCACACTTTCGGCAGTCTTTCATTCTTCACCGTCAATACAACGTGGCGACAGGAAGGGTAAAAATATTAAGGTATCATACTCTGTTCGCCGTGCTCATCCTTTTTGCACAGATATTATGAAAACTGCAAACCAAAAAAATTTGAAAGAAATTTCTTAATACAAAAGAAAAAGATAACCACGTAACAGCGAACGTACCACATAACCATCACGCTGAGAATCCTTTAGCGCGTTATAAAATACGGACAATAATGGTCTGTACGATCGAATTCTCTTACAAGCATGGTTCTTTATAGCATACAGTACCTACGAAGCGCATTTCGACAAATTGCCAGTTTGACGTTGAATATACCATCACAGTACCCCAGATGCAGAGTTATATATGGAACGTCCTTCGTTGAAGAACAAAATATGGTGAACGAATAACTGGAAACGCTTTACTCCGACTTCTCAACTCTTAAAGGGAATCCTGTACTAATATTCAACACTTTACAAAATCTCAGTTCACAGATTTTCTATTGTCTTTAATTTGATGTTTCATTATGTGCCACACGCCTACTCGTATCTTTCACTCAAGAGTACAACCATTCTTTTCTCTATGGTACAACGTTGTCTGTCTAAGCCATGTTTTCTTATTATGTAATATATTTTTCCATATTGCATGACACACTGTTGTTGTCTCCTTTAGACCAAGGGCACTGAAGCTGCGTTCATACAGCTTTTACCTCTGCCTCCTCCGGTGTGTTAACGAAAAAATAAATAAAGAAAAGAAAGGCATGCACTCTTGTGGAGCCATAAACTATGAGTCATTACACTGATCATTTTCGTGATACAAACTGAAATGGTTTCAGAAAGCAAATGGCAAGAAGACACGGGGTCAAACCAGCCGAAAAAACATTTTATTGTGAAGATGTGAGCCATATACAAGTATATTGCAAGCATCACCTCTAGCAGGCGCGATTTGGAAACAGGAGATGTTTCCGTGGGAAAACGTGGCGTTTCGTGAATATCTAATTATGCAGGCGGCGAACTGGCAATGACTTGTATAATAGCATAGCACTGCTACAATAATTCTATAATTTATAAAAACGTATTTTCAAAGTAAATACCAGGTGAGTTTAGGTTGACGTATTAAAGAATACGTCAAGCTGAGATTATTAATGCCGCGTTCAGACTACAGTCGCATCCTCTATAAGTGGCGTATTTATTGCAATTTACGCAACTGCTGGAACGACTGTTTACGCAGCTAGCCACCGCCTACGTTCACATTGAGCCTTTCGATAAGATAAGTTTTTTACGACTGGCCAATCAACGTTCTGGGACAGCCGCGTTTCGCATTTTTTAACATAGCGCCGATCAGCAAACGGCTGTTAGCGCAGGTCGAGGCTCTTCAAGCCCAAAGTTTTCAGGCGCTGGTCATAGAGTATCGGCCTGTGTCGCACTTCTTCAATTAGTTATTCATCGCTGCACAGCGAAGAAGCTTCTGCACTTAGCATCATCCCTAGGCTCGGGCAATGTACACAACACAATGAGACCGGAAAACCTTACTGCACTCAGGGAAACCGCGCGCGTTCGGCGCGAACCCAGGAAAACGCGGATGGCGTTGGCAGCAGCAGCAAGGAACAGCGTTGCAACGCCGGATGGCTGGGATAGCGGTCACCGGATGAAAACGCGGAATATGGGGAGGCCGGAAGCTCCGTGACCGGAAGATGCAAACCGAAACTGCTTCGTGCATTGGCGGAGTCGTAAAAGTCGTATCTGTGCCTGTCGTAAAAGTAGCGGGTACTCCAAGATTTACGCCCAGGCTGGTTGCGATTGTTGCGTACTTTCCGCTCAATGCAGCAGTAGTGTGAACAAAGTAGTTGCGCTTTTTGCGTTTACGCTTGCGTTCCGTGCGAACGATCCGTACGTAGCGCATGTAGTCTGAACATAGCATAAGGTGAGGTGTTTAAGCGATTCCTTCGGTTTGAAATCACCAGCGCTGACGGATATTCCCATGTTGCACTATTCGTACTTATACAATTAACAAAGAAATGCAAAGTAATTATTTGACAAGCTAAAATGAGCGCCTCATCGTGACGGGAACTGGTAGCGCTTGCGAGTGTACTCCATGCCCGCGGTCAGACTCACACTCACAATGCTATCGACTCTGGTTAATTCAACTTTACGCTTACTTCAAAGCCCTGAAAAGCCCCGATGGGAAACCCCACATTTATATGGAAGAAAAACTCGTTTAGTTCGAACTCGACAGCTTGACGCTTGGGCTAATTCGATCTCCACCGACATGCATCGTCGCCCCTTCACTCTGGCAGTGGTTACTATATGATTGTAAACACAATAAATTCATCAAACGATGCTGGGGCCCTCTAATTCCTAATTTACTGCCCTCTAATTAGAGGGCAGTAAATGGGATATAATAGGGCTCAGTGAAGTTAGGAGGCCAAAAGAAGCATATACAGTGCTAAAAAGCGGGCACGTCCTGTGCTACCGGGGCTTAGCGGAGAGAAGAGAACTAGGAGTCGGATTCCTGATTAATAAAAATATAGCTGGTAACATACAGGAATTCTATAGCATTAACGAGAGGGTGGCAGGTCTTGTTGTGAAACTTAATAAGAGGTACAAAATGAAGATTGTACAGGTCTACGCTCCTACATCTAGTCATGATGACCAGGAAGTCGAAAGCTTCTATGAAGACGTGGAATCGGTGATGGGTAGAGTGAAAACCAAATACATTATACTAATGGACGACTTTAATGCCAAGGTAGGCAAGAAGCAGGCTGGAGACAAAGCCGTGGGGGAATATGGCATAGGCACTAGGAATAGCAGGGGAGAGTTATTAGTAGAGTTTGCGGAACAGAATAATATGAGGATAATGAATACCTTCTTCCGCAAGCGGGATAGCCGAAAGTGGACGTGGAGGAGCCCGAACGGCGAGACTAGAAATGAAATAGACTTCATACTCTGCGCTAACCCTGGCATCATACAAGATGTGGACGTGCTCGGCAAGGTGCGCTGCAGTGACCACAGGATGGTAAGAACTCGAATTAGCCTAGACCTGAGAAGGGAACGGAAGAAACTGGTACATAAGAAGCCGATCAATGAGTTAGCGGTAAGAGGGAAAATAGAAGAATTCCGGATCAAGCTACAAAACAGATATTCAGGGGACGCCAAAGACTTGAAAAATTATAGACCGATCAGCTTACTGTCCGTTGCCTACAAACTATTTACTAAGGTAATCGCAAATAGAATCAGGAACACCTTAGACTTCAGTCAACCAAAGGACCAGGCAGGATTCCGTAAAGGCTACTCAACAATAGATCATATTCACACTATCAATCAGGTGATAGAGAAATGTGCGGAATATAACCAACCCTTATATATAGCTTTCATTGATTACGAGAAAGCGTTTGATTCTGTCGAAACCTCAGCAGTCATGGAGGCATTACGGAATCAGGGTGTAGACGAGCCGTATGTAAAAATACTGAAAGATATCTATAGCGGCTCCACAGCCACCGTAGTCCTCCATAAAGAAAGCAACAAAATCCCAATAAAGAAAGGCGTCAGACAGGGAGATACGATCTCTCCAATGCTATTCACAGCGTGTTTACAGGAGGTATTCAGAGACCTGGATTGGGAAGAATTGGGAGTAAAAGTTAATGGAGAATACCTTAGTAACTTGCGATTCGCTGATGATATTGCCTTGCTTAGTAACTCAGGGGACCAATTGCAATGCATGCTCACTGACCTGGAGAGGCAAAGTAGAAGAGTGGGTTTAAAAATTAATTTGCAGAAAACTAAAGTAATGTTTAACAGTCTCGGAAGAGAACAGCACTTTACAATAGGCAGCGAGACACTGGAAGTAGTAAGGGAATACATCTACTTAGGGCACGTAATGACGCCAGATCCGGATCATGAGACAGAAATAATCAGAAGAATAAGATTGGGCTGGGGTGCGTTTGGCAGGCATTCTCAGATCATGAACAGCAGGTTGCCATTATCCCTCAAGAGGAAAGTGTATAAAAGCTACGTCTTACCAGTACTCACCTACGGGGCAGAAACCTGGAGGCTTATGAAAAGGGTTCTACTCAAATTGAGGATGACGCAACGAGCTATGGAAAGAAGAATGATAGGTGTAATGTTAAGGGATAAGAAAAGAGCAGATAGGGTGAGGGAACAAACGCGAGGTAATGACATCTTAGTTGAAATCAAGAAAAAGAAATGGGCATGGGCAGGGCATGTAATGAGGAGGGAGGATAACCGATGGTCATTAAGGGTTACGGACTGGATCCCAAGGGAAGGGAAGCGTAGCAGGGGGCGGCAGAAAGTTAGGTGGGCGGATGAGATTAAGAAGTTTGCAGGGACGGCATGGCCACAATTAGTACATGACCGGGGTTGTTGGAGAAGTATGGGAGAGGCCTTTGCCCTGCAGTGGGCGTAACCAGGCTGATGATGATGATGATGATGATGATGATGGGGCTAGCCTAGACGTGAAGCTGTCTTAAATATAAATGTGTTCTTATCTCTTAGTCGCCGACATTCCTTCCGCCTGCGAAGCAATCCGTTGCTGCTAGTTTTGTGCCTTAGCTAGTGTTTAAACATGTCGGCGCTTTCACATCAGGCTGGTTGAGTCGCCGCTTCAAGGGCAAGAAACAAATAGCCATTACAGGCTCCTCCAAGCAATAAAAAAAAAGAGAGAGACGAATGCGCTGATTTTGCTGCCGTTCGCTAATTCGACCTTTCGGATAATTAGACCAAATCTTGCGATTCCGCAAGGGCCAGATTAGTAGGAGTGGCCATACTGTAGCATTACAGGTACCTTTAAGATACATGAGAAGTCCTAGATCTTGGAACGCGAGGAAAACTCCAGCGTTCTCTCGTAGTAGAGCGGAATTGGACCTTCAGGAAGCGAAAAAAGAAATTGCAGTCTCGCCCATAATGCGAAGCAGCGCCGCGACAGCTGGAACAATGTCATGTGCAGAAAAGTCTCGCATTGCTTCGTGCGGCATTCATTCTATAGAGCAAACATTCGGAAATCTTAGGCACGAGCATAACTCCTTTCGTGACTGACGACAGGAAAGTTCTTGTCGGTGAATGTCCTGTGTAATCTGAATCGTCTCCGTGATGGAGAAGCTCGGATACGGACACAACTCCCCTTCCTATTCTTTAATACAGGCAACAGCGCCTGTGTGTACCCCGTCCTTCTGTGCCCTCGTGTTGTCGTGCGCTATGAGCCTCGTCCTCTTTCATATATCCTGACTTTCTTTTCTTGCCACTGGCTTCGTTTGTAGACACTTCCGCCCACGGCGCTGGCTTACGAAGAAGCTCCAGAACGCGGCGTCAGCCTGTCACTTTAGCGAGGGCTCAAGAGGACCGACAGAACATTTCCCAGGCGCAGTATTCTTTGCCATGGGGGAAAAGAAAAGGAAAAATACTGGCTGACAGGTACAGTCTTTGGCCATAATTAAAACCGGAGTTCGAATCCGCAAGTGACATTGCGAACTGTATATTTTAAATAAAGTTACAGGAAATGACTCTGAGATTCCCGTGACGGTTAGCGGCAGACGTCAAAATGACTGCAGGGGTGAGCCCACAACAGATGTAGCAGTAGAGAACAGCAGGCGAAGGCAACGTCAGCTGGTGAAGCATGTGATTTGTATTTTACAAATGGCATACCACCTGTGTTATTTAACCAGACTGTTCGTAGCATACCTATACTTTCACCTATGCGCCCGACAGAGCTTGTTGCGACCAGAGCAAACTGAACGGCAGAACTTTACACATTTCGCCTTGTCTAACCCTCAGAAAAGGTCACGACATTTTACTGTTTTGCTGTGTGTGTAAGGGAAGATGCACTAACTCATGTGCGCACAAGGTAAGTGCCATGTGGTCTAAGGTGACCACGAATGCCCGTTGAGATTCCGAATCAGAATCAGTTTTATTCATGACAAAATTTTGACAAAAGATTAAAAAGCAATTGTATGAAATTGAATCACAAATTATTTTTCCCCCTATTCCTTATTAGCTAGAATAATGTAGGTACATGTAAATATATATATACGTACTATTCTTCGTTCCTTACACTATCTTTACACAGTCCCCACATCGGTTCAAATATTTGTCCTTCGCAGCACTAAATTTGAAATGCCCCTGTGGTCAGTTAGCGACACGCGTGACCTCCTCGAACGCTCATTGTCATGCAAGTCTTCACGGCCTTTTGCCAACCCGCAACACCATGCACCAACTCCCACTTCACAATGCGAGACACCTTTCCCCATACGTGGGTTGCATTACCCTGTGGATTTCGACGGGCCTTCGTCCCTTGCTCCACAGAAAACGAATCGCACTTCGTTGCTCGTACGCCGTGGATGTATGGAGCCCAGCCGCCATCTCCAACAACTGACAGCAGCGCCTAGCCGCGGAGCTACCGGCAGATAAGGCCGGGCCAGTCCAGGGAAGGCCCACCGCTCGGAATGGATATGTTGACTTCGCATTTACAGAGCGTAATTTGGCTAAAAAAATAGGGCCAAGGACTTTCTGATTCACCCTCGTATATAAGCTTTCTCTGTTTACCTTTAAATAATTCAGATAAGGTTGTTGATGATGTGAGCAACATGTCAAGAGACATGGCGCAATTGTACGTCACTTTTCTTGGTGATCTTCATGGGCGAAAGCATGCAGCTGTTCTAGAAGAAGGTCAGCGTGCACAGGACATTGCAGTTTATTTCCTAGGAATGTTTATTCTATACCCTCGCAGAGTGAAGTGGCACGGCTAAATTAATGCCGCAGGTCCCAGATGACGCACATGTAATTTATGGACCGTCAAAGTGTTCACATCTCATGGTGCGCGCATATGGGCGAATTAATGCCGGCATCAATCCGAAAGGTAAAATCACTGACTCACTGACTCACTCACTGACTCACTCACTCACTGACTCACTCACTCACTCACTCACTCACTCACTCACTCACTCACTCACTCACTCACTCACTCACTCACTCACTCACTCACTCACTCACTCACTCACTCACTCACTCACTCACTCACTCACTCACTCACTCACTCACTCACTCACTCACTCACTCACTCACTCACTCCATGATTTTTCTCTACGCGCGCCGCCTGCATCGATCCGACACAAGGTTCCCGCTGAACCGACCAGCACGATCGTATACAGACCCGCCGTTGAACTGTCCGCTGAGTGTAACGCGCAGCGTGCGTGAGACCTTTAGCCTCGTCGATGTCTTCCACTTACTGCAAACGTTGACCTTTAACTCGATTTTCCTTGAGGCGCGATCCATTGGCTCCAACCGGTCGAGAAGCGAGCTTTCTAGTTTTACAAGTTTCTAGGGCGCGATAGACGGAGCCGTTCTGCTTACGGAAGCTGGACACTATCCGCGCAATGCTCGAGCATAATGTGGTGAAGTCCTTGTGGGAGCAGGAAGATATGCGCTCCTCTCGCCCTATGTGCATTAGACTAAACGAGAGCAAAGCGCAGGAGCGGCTATGGCGTGCTTCATTTATTTGCATATGGCATCTTTACAACGGGGATATGGCCGCGACCGGTTCGTTAGAGGCACAGTATTGCTGCCCCTCTCTCTCTTTAGCTCAAATGGCTCTTAGCTGAGGAAAAAAACCAGTGTCGATCTCAGTGCGCGTGAGTACAGGAGTTACGCTGCTGAATATGTAACGCTTGCTGGATATCGCCAGTCTCTGACAAAACTTTCCATCTGAAATGGGCACGCTCAGAATATATAGAAGTAGGCAATGATAAACTAGTGGGCACTACACCTCGACTGCGCCAATGATGTCTCGTAAATCTGCCAACTGACCCATATACGGTTGTGTTAATGACGTCCCAGTTATCTGGAACTTTTCAAAAACTTATGAGCGAACCGCTCGCCAATTCTCTCAACAAAATCAACCTGATGCCGGACATGACGTCCGACCATTATCAACCCTTATCGGTCGTTATCAACCTCATCTCAATCGATCCAATCCTTATCGACCCTGATCTGTCTTTATCAGCCTTATCGAAATTATTCCGACCATTATAAGCCCTTGTCTCTTTCACAACTTGTCCATCCGCGTCGAACTATTATCAACAGTGATGAGACCCATATAACCCCTCATCATTCCTTATCGTCCTTATTAACTTATTGACTGCTTATCTGTCTGCGTTGCGTGACGTACAGCGCATGACTCTTAGAGGTCGGTGGCATTTCGGTCGGTGAAGGAACGCCCCAAGGGAACGCGCATCACAACACATTGGTGATGTGGTGTGTTGGCACAAAATTTTCGCAAAATCCGAAATTTTCTGATGTCTACAATGTTCCAGGTCGGATCTTCATGTGGTCCTAAAAGTGGCTTTTATTTCACTATCACAATACTGTCAAGAAACTGTTCATAAAAACAATTCTCTTTTCACGTTTGTTTTGTGCCGCCGATACAACACATTCATATAGTTCAAGTATATTCACCTCCCGCAAGCGCGGGTGTTTAGCTCAGTGGGCAAGACACTCGGCCTCTGAGCGTGGGGTCGCATAAGCTCAAAATTCACCACCACCAACGTTTTTTTTCCTTTCGAAGTAATTCTGTTTTTTAAATGCGTAAGAATTTCTATGCTTACCCAACCAGAAAACCCGTCTGTCCGTCACGTAAGACGATCGCTTTCAAGATAGGATCCGCAGCAGCGAGGGAACTGACCTTCGTGCTGCCTTTCACTTCAACGCGAACTAAGCGGCGAGAACACAGCGTACACGAAGCTATCAGCAATTGGCGCACTCTGTCCCCATTGCAGACAGCCTTCAAGATAGGGCCCGCGCGTCCGCGCCATAGGCAGCCGCCGCTGGAGTACGCTTGATAATGGTTCGCACCGATAGGAGGCAGCGTCATCGACCACGTCTACGCACAAGGTCTAGCAAACATGACACTGTTCAATTACATCACGTGCTACAGCACGCATTGGTCAGTTCTCATCGTTCATGAAGCAGCGGCATCATCCAAATGGACCATCATATAACATGAGTGAACATTGCAACCTCTCACCTCTTCGTCGTCTCGTGCTGGTCAGTTAACGTTTCAGTGCTAAATTAATTAAATTATTGGGTCTTACCTGCCAAAACCACGATCTGATTATGAGGCACGCCGCAGTGGAGGACTCCGAAAATTTAGACCAGCTGGGGTTCCTTTACGTGCACTTAAATCTATAAGCACACGGGTGCATTCGTATTTCGCCCCCATCGAAATGCGGCCACCGTGGCCGGGATTCGAAGCCGCCACCTAGTGCTTAGCAACCCAACACCATAGGCACTAAGCAACCGCGGTGCGTATTGCGCTGTCGCAACCGCGCTTCTCCGTTTCATGATCCTTTTACGGTGTTTCTCGCAACTTTACTAAACACAGCAGCGTACGACGAAGACACAGTAGGTGACTAGCAGCAAATGCTTATGCATCATTTAGATAACTCCCAGAGGAGATTCTGCGTGTCATTTTTTATGCCGTCAAGTTCTTTGCAGCGATCCATCTTACGTGATGGACAGGTTTCCTCGTTAGATAGGCATACAAATGCTTACGCATATAAAATCGTATTCAGTCAACGGGCATCACAGCGCATGCGTGAGGGATCTCCAATGTGTTTCAGTGCCAGTAATTAGAACACGCATAACGTAGAAGCTTTCATTAATAAGACTGAACAAAAAATAAAATGACCTGAGTCACAAAATTGTCACTTGTTAGCTCTTTCTCCACCCAGAAAGATGTAACTATCCACACAGCAGCGACGTCCGTTAGAAGTAACATTAAAAAAAGTAATAGTCATTAACCCTACAATTTTTTCGGACTGTCGCGGTCTTTGCTAGCATATTAAGCCATGCATATATCACACATTCGTTTCCTTGGACATCCATTACCGCTGTTTAGTCTAGCTGACGGCTGTTGCACACCGATTTTGATTGAAAGCGATTTTACCAAAGCGATATGACTACCTTTTAGTCTGGAAACATATGAAATTCGTTACATCGCAAGGACTCGTTGTATGTCTCTTACGTAATACAGTGCTTCCATGTAACCCAGTTACCAGCGCACACAAGGTATCCTCAAATGGCGTATATCTACTTGTTTCTCATACTTTGCTTGAAGGCTTATAACTCAAGCTACCGCCTTTTTTTTAACGCATTCGTAGCTGCAGAGGTGCACGACACATTTACGGTTGGTTTATGTCACCTTTTACTGCCACAGCGGTTAAGACCTCAAATCTTGTTGCATCGGCCGACGACGCCGGCACACGCCGTAGTCGTCATCGCCAAGTGGTCGTAGTTCACATGTCATTGTCGCCAGACCCCCTCCTCATCGAAAACTTCACCATCGTCTGAAGGGGACGAAGAAAAATTATGCGGATCCCACACACTGTGGGAATAGTTGTCTGACTGACGAATCGATGCTTTGACTGACGATAATTACCGGTGACGTTGGCGGCGAATGTGTAGTTTCTTCAGCGCTTAGTCCAATACGAGAGTGGCGAGTTGATAAACGCTACCTTGCGTGCACCACTGCTGTTTGTCTCAGTAGTCCACAGAGCACACAGGAAGGCGTGTCTGCTTGAGGCGTTGTTGCGAGTCATTGCTCATAATGTCTAGGAGGCTGAGCTTTATCATTGCCTCAGATGGCGCATCGCATCGTGACAGAAGTGTTAAACTTTACTTGAATTATGTGGCTGTTAGGCCTAAGACTTTGCGAAGCTGCCTGTCGTACGTGCAGGCATAGGTCGAAAGTTTTCATATTTCCGGGGAGGGCGGGGGGTGCGGCCCGATCAGCCATATATATATATATATATATAACGAACAAAAAGAGAGTACGACGTATGTTGAATTAGCACAGTACCTTTCAGTGACGTATTGGCTGGTGGACCAGCCTTTGTCAAAGTTTGTCAAAGTCAAGGCACTTCGACAAAGGCTGGTCCACCAGCCGAAACGCCACTGAAATCTACTGTGCAAATTTTTTTCTTTATTTCCTTCATTTTGTTCTGGATAACACAGAAGGAGCCTGTTCGAAGGCGCTGCTTTATGATGCGGGTGAGAGCGCAGTCATGTGGTATTCGCCATATTTCTCAGGGTTTATTTATCAGTCGCAAAAAATTAGTGCGCAATTAGCACGTTACTGAAAATACCGCGGTTAGATGTCCCTAGGCTGTACGTGCCCCCAGATGCCTCATTGACACTTTGATAATTATTAGTACGTCTCGAATTAGATAATTCATTACAATAACATAATTAAATCTCAGTAACGAAAAAAATTACTCGCAGCTACTCCACTGTACTGGAAACAATATGCAGTAGGTTTTCTTCGAGTAAAGCATTGCTTTTCTAAAAAAATCTTGGTGCAGGATAGTTAATTAAGACACCCTGTATATATTTATGACGTCTGCATGCAAGTGGCGATGTTTCCATCCCTAATAAATGTTGTAAATTTTCAGAAGCTTTTAATGAGTCGTTAGCTTTGCTTACGGGAAAGAAAAGCGATACTGAGACGCATATAATTCACGTGCATTTCACACGCCGTTGATAAAAGACTCGGCCGAAGGGGTCACTAATGTCACAGTCTTTTTTTTTTCAGGGTCAAAAAAGCACCCAACGCATTTTAAAGCGAGGTGAACATACAGCAACACATTCAGACTCTAGACATAAGCTATCCATATCTTTAGAAATAATTGTTAATTGGCTACCTCCTTCTCTTTATGAATGTAATAAACTTTGTCCTGTGTATATTTAAATATATTGTGTATGGGCATTGCATTGACAGTGGAAATTTAAAACAATGTTGAAGTGAGAAAATATGGATGAGGCAGCCGCCGCTGGTACTTCTAATGCGCTTGTTCTCCTATTGTCAGGATTTCCAGAAATAAAGCAAAGTGTGAATTAAAATCCGTGCAGGTCCGTGCCAACAATGATGCAGTAAGCTATTGGCCCCAATAAAATTTATTAGTCCCAATAAACCATTAGCCCCAAGAAAGTCAAAAGAAACCTGAACTGATGTGGTAATGACACGTTAAGAGGGAGGAGGGGGCCCAGCGCCCCACCATCCCCGGAAAGCTCCGAAGGGGGCTCGGGTCCCGGAGCCCCGCCCCTGTAGTCAGCGCCTATGCGCGCAGGGACGCAACCTGGTGAACTGTAACGTTGAGGATGTCGCACTTTGCTTGCCTCATTCTAGTTAGCCTCGCACGATTTGAAATTAATCGTCGACTCAAGAAAGCGAGCTTTGTTTACGTGAACTTAGCATCTTAGCAACTGCCTAATCTCTTGCTAGCCGAATTGAACATCGTACCACGTGGGTGATGCGCATTCAGAATACCTCTTCCTTGCACTACTTTAGTGCTTGTCTGTACCTAGATTTAGGTGCACGTTAAAGAACCCCAGGTGGTCGAAATTTCCAGAGTCCTCCACTACGGCGTGCCTCATAATCAGAAAGTGGTTTTGGCACGTAAAACCTCATAAGAAATGCGCTTGCCGAGTACGCCGAGTGTACGCAGCATAATCCCAGTCCGTGAGCAGGTCTACTCGAAGAGGCGGACATTCTGCACACAAAAATTTAAATGTATAGTCGACTAATTAACAATAATTCACGGATTCAGTGTTTAGTTAATTGCCTTATGGCACATATTCCAATTTACGAATTATAGCGGGTGGGACTACAAAGCATGTCCACATGAAAATATTTGTGTCGATGACACCATTTACAGGATTTTCGCCTCAAACTTGCGGTGAAAATGCGGTGTCATTCTACTTGCTTTCTTAACAAAACGTCATATGTCGTTTTATGCATTGAAGCATTAAACTAACTGGAACGCCAATGCATTTCGCCGCAAAGTTCTGGAATTAATATCTTAAAACTGGTGCCATCCTGAGAATTAATTCCAAGTGTATCCACCTTACGAACTCTCCGGTTAGCATTTGCAAACTGCAATAGTGCTATAAGGTAAATAGTTTAAGACGTAGTGATTTTTTGTTAATTAGTCCATTATGCATTTGAATTTTTTGTGCAAGTGAAGAACGCCTCTTCAAGTAGACCACATCATGAACTAGAATTGTGCTATCTTCCACGAGAAATTTTTTTAAAAAATTGAAAGTGCTCGTTGAAACACCTGGTATTCAAGTGCGCGTCCATTCACTTATTCCTGATACTTTTACGCCAGAGTGGACGTTAGTAAGCTTGTGTGCCACTTGGTGTAGATGTCCGTAGATAACGTGTGCTAAATTTACGATGACAGGAAGCGGCGCTACTCCCTTTTTTTATTGCTTAAAGAGCGGTACTCACTCTTGCCAATGACCTGGGGCTGAAGTCCTTTCTTTTGGAGGTTAGCGATACAACGCTGGTGGATTAGTGAAGTCGTTTACTCTTGCGGAAAGTCGCGCATCGTGAAAGGCCGGCAACACAGGCTGTCCTTATGTAGCAGCGGTGCATGAGCTTGGTCACACACAGAGAGCGAGAGAAGTTTAATGATACGAAATGCTGAGATGTCGGCCTGAGGTATATTCCTCTAGCCAGCTACTCGGCATTGGGGGAAGGGGAAGAGGGAAAGAAAGAGGGAAGAGAAGAGAGGTGCATGATGGGTGACGATGACGATAGAAGGAAGATATAGAACATATGGCAAGCAATTTGGCATGCTCAAAGTCTGCAATCCAGGCCCGTAATTTTTAAAAAGTTCAGTAATGCCTGGATGGCTTTGAAACTCGATTGAGCATCTGGCCAAGGGCCTAAAATAACGTCCTCCGACAACGGTGCGCTGTCGAGACGCGTAATGTCGTTGTACAACCTTTCACGCTCTTCCACATACTTAGGGCAGTCACAAAGCACATGACCTATAGTCTCAGTCACATTGCACACCTCACAGTGCGGAGACTCGGTGCGTCGCAGGAAGTGCACGTATCCGCGCGTAAAGGCTACCCCCAGCCTTAGTCTGCGCAGAAGACTGGCACAGCTTCGTTGAATTTTCGGCGGTAGCCTAAAATTCATGGTAGGGTCCAATCTCTGGAGTCGTCTGTGGCGATTATCCGGATTGTCCCAGTGCTTTGCTGTCAATTTTCGGATGACACTGGAGAGGAGACAGTTGGCGTCCGCTCTTGAAAAAGGAATTGAAAGCAGTGACTCTCGTTCTTCGAGTGCTTTCTTCGCTTCGGCGTCGGCCAGTTCGTTGCCCCGTATACAACAGTGACTGGGAATCCACTGAAATGTGATGTGGTGGTCATTTTCTTGCGCTAAACTGTAGAGCTCGGCAGTTTGAAGAGCCAACACTCTGTAAGCGCTTTCTTTCAACACCACTCTAAGTAGTTGAAGAGCCGATTTTGCGTCACTGAAGACTGCCCATATTTGAGGAGGCTATGGCGAAATATATTGAACGGCCTCTCTGATTGCAACTAGTTCCGTAGATGTTGTAGTCGTCTTGCTTTGCAGATGAAACCGTCGAATGACTTGATGCGCAGACACGACGAAAGCCGCACCAGACGCATACGACGAGTCCGATCCGTCTGTATACACGCTCACCGAGGGGTCATATTCTTTCGATATATATTCAAGTGTTAAATGTCTGAGGCCGACGGTAGGTATTCGCGATTCTTTAGAAATTCCCGGAATAGATAGACGTATCGGTATTTAGGACATTACCCATGGGGGAATATGTGGAAGGTCAGCCGGGGCAAGGTATGCTGGTATGGCAGATTCTTGGCATTTAATGGCTCTTGAAAAAGTGGAGTCCGGCCGTATATCGGGTAATGTCGATAAGGGATGGCGTCCATGACGGCAAAGCAGTCGCAGGAATACTCGAAGGGGTTCGCATCGTAGATAGACAGGTAAAGGGGTGACGCGAGCCTCCTCAATTGTTCCGTGGGTTGAGGTGCAACGTGGAACACCGAGACATGTTTTCAGCATCTGTGCCTGGGCACTTTCCAGCGTACGTAAACATGACGGGCTCATACTTGATAAAACTGGCAGGCTATACCGAATGTATCCGACGTAGAGAGCCTGGTACAGCCGGAGTAGCGAATGCTCAGATGGACCCCGCTTCATACCGGCCAGAAAGCGAAAAACTTGAGCAAACTTAGTTAATTTTTTCTTTAACATTGCCACATGTTTCGACCATGAAACACCGCGGTCAATGACAACGCCGAGGTATTTGGGGTGGGTGACATATGGGATGGCATTTCCATTCATCATAATTGGATACCAACACAAAAGCTTCCGTGTGAACGCTATCGCAGCGCACTTGTCTGGGGCCAGTTGCAGTCCTTGGCAGTGCAGGTACTGAGACGTTAAAGAAACAGCTCGCTGCAATCTGGCACCAATTTGCCAATGTCGTCGGCGTAGGTACTGAGGCGCACTGTATCAGGAATTGCTTCCGCAGGGCCAATAAGGGCAACATAGAAAAAGGTCGGGCTGAGCACTCCTTCTTGAGGCACTCCGCGGACAACAACGTGACTTCTCGTTTCGCCATCATTCGTGGACATGAACAGTGCAGCCGATGCCCAAATTAATGAGGGCATCAAGAATGGCTTCGTGCAGTATATTGTCACAGACAACTTTTGTGTCTAGGAAAACTGATTCTACAGGTCGGCGCCTCCTGATTTCCTGTTGGTTCGTGGACGCGAGATCAATAAACGCATCTACAGCAGACCGTCTATGTCTAAATTCGGTCTGCAATTCAGGATAAAGCTCATCCTTTTCCATGAACCACTCTAATCTAGTGAGCATCATACGTTCCATCACCTTACCGACACAGCTAGCTAAAGCCACTTGTCGGTAAGATGAGAGTTCGTAAGCCAATTTTCCGGCTTTAGGAGGGCCACCAAGCGGCTGGTTTTCCACTGCTTTGGAACTGTACTGGACATACAAACATAGCGCAAGAATGACACAAGGACGAAGCAGGAACACGGGACGAGCGCTAACTTTCAACTATTTATTTATTGCAGCTGGTGAGCATATATACACTCACTGGGACGCCACAAGAAGGGAGACACGCACTGAAAATACGAAATAATAAATATGAAATAAAATTTTTAAAAAAAGAAATAAAAGTTTGCATGTATCCCACCAACACGTCCAAACTTCTTCCCTGCTAATGTACTGGACAACCTCGTGGCGTTATAGTACGACAGCAGGACTTTCCGACCTTCCACACCAAGGTATAGGAAATACCGTCAGGTTCATATGCAAAGGATCGTCTCGAAGCAGCAAGTGCAGCGTCCGATTCCGGCATCGTGAAAGGAAGGCCAAGACGAGCATTTTTGGGAGGTGGTGCGGCTCGATCCAGTGTGAGTCATGTTGAAATATCAGTACTGGTAACTGTCTTACAGAAATCTTTAGCGACCTTCACTTCCGTCAGAGATTAGTGAAGTGCTGGAGCACGGGAAGGATATTATTGCTGAGGAGGAGCACTAGGAAAACTTCCGTTTTCCCTAATAACTTGAAAATATCACAAATAATTCCTGTGTATAAAAAAGAAGACCTCACCTTGTAAGCAAGTTAGAGGCCTATATCCATCTTGCCGTGTTTTAGTCAAGCAGTAGAAAAGCTAATAGAACAGAGTGTCTCTAACTACTTGGACAAGTTCCAGCTATGAACACCAAGACAGTTTGGTTTTCGTCCTGGATATTCCACTAAGTTAACTTTAATCACGCTCACTGACACGATAAAAGCGAAAATTGATGGGGGCAGATTCGTAGGATCTGTCTTTATCGATTACTCAAAAGCATTCGATTCCCTTAATCACAACATTTTCTTTACTAAACTCAGCGAATATGCCATAACAGGTCCATCTTCAGAGCTACTGCGGAGTTATTTGCACGACAGCCAACAACAGGTTTACATTTCAGGAGTACTATCTGACATAAAAATAATTACCACTGGTGTTCCACAGGGGTCCATACTCGGTCCCCTCTTTTTGTTATATTCATTAATGATTCCCTAAACTGCCTAATTTCTACAGAATGTCTTCTGTACGCGGACGACACCACTGTTTAGACTTCCCATAACTACATCTGTACATTAACTGAGCGTTTAAATAATGAACTAAATAGCATCAGTAGCTGGTGCAAAAAAATGTTGCTCATTAACCCTCAGAAAACAAAGTTTATGGTTTTTGGTTCACGCGCTAAACCTCGACCAAACCTTCCACCAGTGTACATAGCGTCTCAATCAATATTACCATGTAATGAGTGCTCATTTTTAGGTGTTCACTTAGACTCCTTTCTAAAAGTTAATTTGTATGTCAACTTCATAAAAAAGGAAACCGCTTATGGTATTAGGGTGTGGTGTCGTCTTCTCGTCTCGTGTCCCGTCCACGTTTCGCTCTGTTAACACCAGGGCAGGGTGCTTTTGAGGGCCATGCACTACTTTCAAAAGCACACTCTCTTCACATTGTATTATGCCTTTATTTGTAGCCATTTAAATTATTGTATTCGTTCTTGGAGTCTTACATATCGCTGCCATATAGCTCCATTGCAGCACATTCAAGATAACGCTGTCCGTATGACCGCATCGGCACCTTATAACGCTCATGTTACCTCCATCTTCACTGAGTTAAACCTCCTCACAATAAATAAAATAATCTGGTACAATCACAGCATCGTCATTTACCGCCTACTTAAAAACCCACAATTACATCATGTCATTGGCAGAATTGAGTTTGCTAACGATAACAATACGAAGTTCTCTTTCCAAAATAATCATTTACTTCCAAAATCAAGCAGCAGCTATGGCAAGCTAACTGTTGGTTTTGCTAGTGTGAAAATGTGGAATAATTTACCGGCTCATGTGAAATCTTCACGGGCATTATCATCATACCTACGTTCACTGAGAGCTTATATTACTACCTTGTAATGTGCTTTTGTTCTTCGATGTATATCTTTATGTAATGTGTACATATTTTGTTATGATGTGCTGCCATAGGTTTTAATGCTTTAACACTGTAGAAATTCTGTAATCCGTTCTTTGTTTGTTCATAACCGCAATCGACGCCTTTTATTTATATATAAATAAACAGTTTAAAACTGTGGGACCTCTTTCTGTATAACATATTCTGTATATATGTACCTGTAATGAAACAATGAACTTTAATTTGAAGACTTTGTACTATATGCCAGATCCTAGAAAGTGGCTTTGGAGGGTCCAGCGACGAAGAGAAGGCCCTCCACCGTTGCTTTCCCATTTAAGAGAAGGTCTAATGAATATCTTGTTCGCCTACACTTTCTTTCCGCTCGACAACGGATCATGTGGAGCAGTTCATACTCAATAATTGTCTTTCTTAATGTAGGTGTACTGATAAACTTTGTTGTCTTCTGCACTGATGGTACAATGTCTTCTATATCAGATGGTGAAGCGATGTCTCAACGATACTTTTCGACACATGTAGAGAATGTGGACCAATCAGTACAGCGTACAGCAGACGTAGTTGATTGCACAAATCACTTCATCGGCACATGTGTCGGTATATGATCACTCCTATACGTTTCTACGTCCGAGCACCGCTGACAGAGGGCAGGAGGCTCTGGAATACAATACTGATGTCTAAGCAACTGCCTTAGGATGCGCCGCACATGTAGGTGGGAGACCCATCGTTGAAGACACTCAATCCTTCAGTGTCTACGAAATCCATCAAGCTCTTACCACTACAGTTCATTGCGGCCCTTCCCTAGTAAATATGGTGAACATTGAAATCTCCAATAACAACATGAGGGCCTGGGGAACCTTGCAACACAGTCGATAGGTAGGATAGGCCAAGTCTTTGTCTAGGAGGTATGTAGGCGCCGATGATGGAAAGCACATGTAGCTTAAGTTTTAGTGTCACACACACATACTCATTACTCTCACCTGGATTGACCGTATGCCAAACAAACGTCATGTCCTTGCGTATACACATTAACACTTTGCTCTTGTGTGCATCTTCACGTGACCATAGCTTAACGTATCCGGAAAGCGAGATTGCGACGTCGGATGTGGCTGGAATATTACAGTTTCTGGGTAGTGGTATTTGAAAACCCTTTGCCTAAAATCAGACATGCGACCACTTAGACCTCAAACATTCGATTTCATTATAACATAATGATGCATCTTCTGTTCCAATGTCCAATGTTTTATTGTGGAACCCATGATTGCCACCCTTATTTTAGAGCCGCTAATAGCGGATTCATAGCATCTAACGCCTTCACGGCAAATATTACACTTGGCGTTGCCAATCCGGAGAGCAATATAGGTATACTTTTTACTAGCTGTTTAAGCATGCCTAGCACCTTTTCATTTACGAGCCTTTTATTACCCTCCTGGCTATTGGGGAGCGGCGAAGAAATATCTCCACCTGAAGCCCTTTGTTGTAGCGAGGGCCACACAGCAGCCGAAGAGGTTGGACGAACATTACATGGCACTTCATTCCTTCAAACATATGGGTAAAAGCCCAAACAGTCGACCACAAGAAGGGAGACACGTATACAGAAGCACTGTCATGGGTAATAGCGCGCCAACAAAGGAAGCGCAATACAGCCAACCAAGCTCTATTGCGCTTGCGTTGTTGGCACGCAGCACTTGTGTGTGCGCTTCTCCCTTCTTGTGGTCGTCTGTTTGCGCTGTTACCCATATGTTTCAAGATGAACCAACTCACCCGAAAAGAAGTATTGATGAGCTTTATTTCTTGACGGGTGCGGAGGCACTGGGGGAGGCGCACCTTGTGCGTGCGGGGCCTTGTTCTCTTTGTGGCATGTTTTGCAGCCAAGAACGCAAAGGAACTGCCTCTTTCACCGAGGACTTACTCTGGGAGTGCCGACGCCATTGCCGCAACCGGCGCCTTTTCTAGCGAAAGGAATCGGCAGCCTCCTTATGCGTGGGGTTCTCCATCACCATTTTTTCTCAGAATTTGTCTCTCCTCTAACATTTTGGGACAGTCTTAGCATGTCGCTTCATGGGCCCTGGAGCAACTTGCACATTTCGTGGAATCAGTCTCACAGGATCCCATCAGATGAGTACCACCACATCTTCGGCACAGTGCAGGATTCTTACATACAGCTCTCACGTGGCCCAGTTTGAAACATTTGTGATACTGTAACGGTCGTGCCACATATGGTCGTACTGAGTGCCTCATATAACCTACTTTGATCGATGCTGGCAAAGAGTGTGACTCGAAGAACAACTTGATCCACCGGGAGCGGCCGAATCAGTGGATGTCGAGGATTCGCACTGTCGATAATAGTAGAGATCGCAGGTCTTCGACTTTGTTGTCAGTGTCCACGTGTGATAAACACCAGCACAGGTGTCCTTCCCGAGCTAGGAATGGGCGAACTGGGATGCTGCCAACCGCCTGAATAGCGTTCGTAGCCTCCAATACTGCTTGAGAATTCATGCCCACCGTCAGTTAGGTTCTTCCGAGCATTAATTCAGATCTCTCTCACATGCCCTGCAGCTATTTGATCGAAATATTCGGCCAAGCGATTGCCTATTCAACGAATTCAAATTCGCTCCTGCTGTATCTGGTGTGTAGCCAACGGAGGAGACCCGTTCGCCCCATCTGCTTTTATGAGTGGAAGCACTGCCTGTTGACGTCCTGCGAAACTTGCGCTTCAAGTGGCGCGATTGGACTAGTGTGCAATCATTGTCCAAGTCCATCTCTGCTGCTGTTGAGCTGTCAGGTGAGTAAGGAAGCCCATAGTACGTGATGGTCACGGTTTCCCATAGACTGGGATACCGCCGCAAGACTCTCCTTGTCAAGAGGGCGCAAATGATTTCTGTCCCCAACCCAGAGGACAACGTCTTCGGGGAAGCCGATAGCCAGAAGTAGCACAACTTAGATGAACCACCGAACAATGACGTCCGGCCGTTCCACCTTGAGTGCATGGATGGAAATCGGTAAATCCATGCGGGGGTCACGTGGTGGTGGCGGTATGCTGATGGAATGTGATAAGTTGTCGGAAGCTGTGAGTTGCACGGATAATCTGGCGGGGAATGCTTCTGCAACATCAATGTCTGGTCGCTGTTAGAAGAGGGCCGGAGCCTTGAATGGAGACCGTTGTACGGGTGGTGTTCTGAGCCCTCATACCGTCCTCCATAAGTGCTATAGGGGCTTACGAAGGTCTAGCGATTCACAGAAAGCAGTTCAGCGTTGTGACTTTAACCGGCACTAGATATTCTTCTGTAAACGTCTAGAAGTGCGTAGATTGTCCATTGACTTCGTGCGTCGGTTCGGCACGTCGCCGGAGCGCTCGATGTCGCCCTAATTACATATCAAGTACCGTGAATTTCTAAGAGCACATTAGAGTACGCGTATTATGTTGGATAGAAGAACTTGTTGGGCGAGTTCGTGCATATCAGTAGACGGTTTTATAACTGCGCGAACAAATGACCACAGAGAGAGAGAGAGAGAGAGAAAAATGATAAAAAGGAAGGTAGGGAGGTTAACCAGGACTGAGCCCGGTTGGCTACCCTACACTGGGGAAAGGGAAAGGGGGGACGGAAAGATGAAAAGAAGAGAAAGTCCACTGGAGATATCAGTCGGTCACTCAGTCCGAATCACAGGCGCTCACTCAATCCGGTCGCTTTCAAATACCGCAGCAGCGCTTTTGTGGCCTTTTGTAGCTGCGATATGCGAGGCCAAGGTCCCAAGATCTTCTTCAAGGTGAACGGCTTCCCATCCAGCTGATTGAGAGCTGTGCAGAGGTCTTGCCTTTCGTTTTCATAAGATGGGCAGTAGCACAGTAGGTGTTCTATGGTTTCCTCGACACCGCAGGCATTGCACTCGGCGCTATCAGCCATTCCAATCAGAAATGCATAAGCATTTGTGAATGCGACTCCCAAACGTAAGCGGCACAGCACTGTTTCCTCATTTCGCGGAAAACCTGGTAACAGCCGCAGTTGCATAGAGGGATCGAGGGAATGCAAGCGATGGTGAGTGAATTCAGATGTGTGCCACTTCTCCAATGTCAAAGAGTGCGCTAGCTTGCCTAAGTGTTGGGCTGCGTCGGTCCGCGATAAAGGTATTGAAACAAGGGTTGCTCCTTCGTGTGCTTTTCTAGCAGCTTCGTCAGCGAGGTCGTTGCCGGAGATACCGCAATGACCAGGCAGCCACTGAAACACGACGTCGTGTCCTTTCGCGATCATGAGATGGTGCATTTCTCGTATCTCCGACACGAGTTGTTCACATGACCCGCGACGAAGAGATGCCAGAAGACATTGTAAGGCTGCCTTGGAATCACAGAATATAGCCCACCGATTAGCCGGTTGGTTATTAATATAATCAACGGCACCTCGGAGGGCAACAAGCTCCGAACCAGTCGAGTTTGTCAAATGAGAAATCTTGTATTAGATGCTTAGTGATCGTGATTGTATAACCACTGCGCTGGTGGAGCTGGTCTGAGTGGAAGAGCCATCCGTATGTATGTGTATTCGATCAAAGTAGAAAGTGTGCAAACAATCCAGAGCTGCTTGCTTCAAAGCCAAGGCAGGCAGGTCGGTCTTCTTTCTTATTCCTGGAACCGTAAGACGCACTTGAGGTTGTTTTAAACACCACAAAGCTGAGGTTGAACGTGAAGAGGGTGTGAAACCCGATGGTAAGGAGGCACGATGGATGTTGACCTTGTTGGAGAAGGACGCCTGTGGTCGTCGTTCCGGCAGGCACGCAAGAGAGCTTGACTGCATCCGTGAAACATGACGAACATGGGCTCTAAGCGTTTCGGTACTAATATAAGTCGTGATGGGATGGTTTTGAGCCATTACAATGGTTCCAGCTGTTGAGGCGCTGCGCGGAAGGCCTAGGCAAACACGTAGTGCCTGCGCCTGCACGCTCTGAAGTTCTCGAAGATTTGACTTGCATGTTTTAGCAAGCACGGGAGAACTGTAGCGTAGGAATCCGATGAACAGTGCTCTATATAACTGTAGCATGGAGCCCACTGACGATCCCCATGTTTTGCCGGCGATAAACTTGAAAACGTGAACAATAGATGTGAGCTTCTTCTTTAAGTGGGCAACATGAGGGCTCCAAGTGAGGTCTCGGTCTACAATGACGCCCAAAAACCGGTGATTTCTCTTGTAGGAGATAGGCTGACCATTGATGCATACCGGATAAGGACTCATCGCTTTTCGCGTAAAAGCGACTATCGCACATTTTTCTGTTGAGATGGTAAGGCCTTGTGCGTGAAGGTAGTCAGATGCCTGCGTTGCTGCTTTCTGTAGCCGTGCGCGAACCTGCAGGCGAGTGACCGCTGATGTCCAGATGCAGATGTCGTCGGCGTAGAATGAAACACTCACTGTTTCTGGTAGGGATTTGGCCAGCCCAAGAAGCGCGAGGTTGAAAAGAATAGGGCTTAGAACACCACCTTGGGGAACGCCTCGGCATGTGTAGTGGTCGGTAGTCGGACCATCTTCCGTTCGTACGAACAAGGACCTTTGTGTCAAGTAGTTACTGACCCAACGATATGCTCGTCCTCCTAGGTCAATTGTCAAAAGTGCGTCTAGAATGGTTTGATGGAAAACGTTGTCGTAAGCGCCTTTCACGTCAAGAAAGAGTGCTACTGATAATCGCTTCCGATATTTTTGTTGTTCCACAGATGTTACTAGATCGATGACATTGTCAATCGATGAACGACCCCGTCGAAATCCCGCCATAGAGTCAGGGTAAATCTTGTGGTGTTCAAGGTACCATTCGAGACGCATGAGGATCATACGTTCCATGAGCTTCCCGACGCAGCTGGCAAGAGCTATAGGCCGATAGGATGCCAGTTCGAGCGGTGACTTTCCTGCTTTTAGAAGCGGTACCAGGCGGCTGCGTTTCCATTCCTGTGGGACGACACCATCTTGCCATGAACTATTAAAAATGCTGAGGAGTTCTCTTCGTGCTTCTCTGCCTAGGTGGCGCAAAGCAGTATACGTTATGCCATCGGGCCCTGGTGAAGACGAACACTTACAGAGCGCCATAGCAGCTTCTAGCTCTTCCATAGAGAATTGAGCGTCCATACTTGCATCTCGTGGGCCGGGGATGTTGCCTAGAGCCATGTCAGGGACTAAAACTGCGCCGCCGGCGACGTTCTCACAAAATTCCTCTGCGACGTCTATCTCACAGCGGTTTTGATAGAGAGCAAGGGCGTTGAATGGGTGTCGTTGCTGGGGATTTGAGCAAAGACCCCGTAGGGTACGCCATACACAGGACAATGGCTTGCGGGGGTCTAGTGAGTCGCAAAAACACTTCCATCTTTGATTCGCTAGCTTATCCATACGGCGTCTGATCTTCTTTTGCATGCGCCGAGCTTCCCTGAGGTCAAGAATTGACTTCGTGCGCCTGTACCTCCTTTCAGCTCGGCGACGTAGTGCACGAAGCCTTTCCAATTCAATGTCATTCTCTGTACGCTTTGATGGATGTGTGAAGCAGCGTGTACAATCTTGCATAGCGTCCGCAATTATGTCTTCTAATCTGCGTGCAATATGTGTCTTGCATGTGTCTTCTACGCGATCTTGAAAGACTGACCAGTCGATTTGGCGAGAAACAACCGGTAATGTGGCGTCTAGTCCATCAATTCTCACATAGGTCGGTATATGATCACTTCCATGGGTTTCAATATCAGTGAACCACTGCACGCTCAAAGTCAGGCAACGTGACACCAAAGTCAAGTCAAGGCAGCTACTGTACTTGGTTCCTCGCAGAAATGTCGGGCTTCCGTCATTTAGAAGACACAGGTTGTGGCCTGATGCAAAGGATACTAGTGACCTGCCCCTCGAATTTATCCTGGAGCTTCCCCATATATGGTGGTGAGCGTTGAAGTCCCCTGTTATTATCCAAGGACCGGGAGTAGCAGCCATAATATATTCCAGTCTTTTTCTATCAAACTGACTTGTTGGGGAAAGGTAGACGCCGATAAGAGTAAAAGACAGCTTCTTCTTTTTCACAGTAACAGAGACGTATTGGTTACCGTCGTGTGGCGCTACTTGTTGGGAAAAATACGTAAGGTCCTTGCGAATGTAGACCAGAACCTTACTGCTACGGACACACGTGTTGGAAACAAAAGATTCATATCCCGACAGTCTTATGGAAGCTGATAAGTTCGGTTCACAGATGACTAGTATAGGAAAATGGTTTGCAAATACGAACTGTCGAAAATCCGAAATACGGGACCTCAGGCCTCTCGCATTACATTGGAATATGGAGGCATTTCTCACATCATCCCGGAACGATCGTTGGTGGTGTCGATGAGCCATGGTTCTGCTGTAGAAGTTCTCAAGCACTGGACTTCTGAAGGCTCGCCAGAACCGGACTGATGGCATCCAGCACTTGCAATGCACTTCGAGCTGTTGGTGTCTGTAGCTTGTCCAGAAGAACACGAATAGCACTCACCAGAGAGCTGATCATAACAACAATTTGTTGATCTTGGTCCGCCAATTTATCAGGAACAGACGAAGTGTCCCCTGCTGTAGAAGTATCACTCCGCTCAGTAGGGGCATGTAGCTTCGGGAGTGCAGGCCACGCGTCAGCAGCCGTGCTGTTCGATGCACCCGTGTCCTTGGAGCTGACTGCGTTTGGCCTGGGCGGAAGAGTGGGTGGTGATATACGTGTGTGGCGTTCTGCAGAGGCTTTGGAGGGTCTTGATCGACGCCGGCGGCGTGATCGTCGTCGCTTAATAGATGCTGCTGCTTCTCGGTGAGACGAGTGGTCTCTAACCATTTTCTTCAATATTTGCATTTCCTTTCGAATCAAAGGGCATTCCTTCGAAGATGCATCGTGAGGGCCGCTGCAGTTTGTGCACTTCAGCACACTGGCCTCGCATGTGTTTGTGGTGTGGGGCCCAGTGCAGCGAGAACAGACGGTAGTGTTATTGCACACACTACTCACATGGCCAAGCTTCATGCACTTCCAGCACTGCAGTGGTTTTGGTATAAAAGGGCGAACTGCGTGTCGGAAGTGGCCCACTTTTACATGCGATGGGAGGGATTCGCCCTTAAATATGATCTTCACACACCGTGACGTGCCGAGACGAAACGCGTTTGTGATGATGGTGGTCTCTGTAGCTGGCTTGATTAAGATTGACAGGTCGGAGTCGACAATGGTCTCGTCAACATCGTAAATTACGCCAGTACGGACTTGTTTGCCCAGCGGAATATAAGGGCGGACTTTCATCCCGCCAAGTTCCGTGATCTTGCGCAAGGAATCCAACGCAGCCGCGTGTTCTACGTCAATCGCTAGCACGTTCTTACGGGTGTTCACTCTGAGTGTAATAGAGAGAGAAAAAAATGTTGACCAGGCTTACAGTAAGTTTATAGCACTCTTTAAAGAAATTTATGACACTTGTTTCCCACTAGAAATGCGCAAAACGCACCGAAAAATTAGAAAGCCTTGGGTCTCCTATGAACTATATAAAGAAATTGAACGCCGTAAAAAGTTATTTGAAACATTCATTAAATCGAAAGATCCACACGTCCTGCAAGCTTACAAGCAGCTTCGAAATAAAACAAACTCTAAAATGAAGAAGGCTAAACGTGAGTACTATCAGAATAAGTTTACTGCGGCTGCAAACAATCCTTCACTGCTTTGGAGAACATTTCGAGAATTATTGGCGGGCAACAAAGCGAACTGTCCTCAGTCAATAGTTATCGACGGGATACCATTATCAGGGGAATGCCTAGCCAACAAATTTAACTCGCATTTCCAGGTTTCTGCTGCGCAGTGTAGCGATGCTCCTGTAGGCCGATGTGAAGCATACAAAGGATGTTCTGATATGCCCACCATATTCCTGTACCCAACAAGCCCAGCCGAGATAGCAGACGTCATATCTACACTAAACAATAACTGCGCATGCGGAGCGGACGAAATAAGTACAAAGCCTATAAAGAGTGTAGCGCAAGTTATATGTCACCCGCTTTCGCATATCTGCAACCTCGTCTTATCGACTGGTGAATTTCCCGTGCTCATGAAAATTGCGAGAGTAGTGGCACTGCATAAGGGGGGTGCGTTAGATAACCTCAATAATTTCAGACCCATTTCAGTTCTTCCTATCTTTTCTAAAATCCCTGAACGCATTTTAAATAAAAGAATAGTTGGGCACTTGACAAAAAACAAAGCAATAGTACCAGCACAATTCGGGTTTCAGAAACAAAAGTCTACTGAGCAAGCGCTTTTGCATGCGAAAGACCACTTAATTAAGAACTTTGAAAAACAGACTTACACTATTGGAGTATTTTTAGATTTCCGAAAGGCTTTTGACTCTATTAATCACGATATTTTGCTCCGAAAGTTACCCTGGTATGGCATAAGAGGTGTAGCATATACTTTAATCAAGAACTATCTCAGCTCCCGTAAGCAGTTTGTTTGCCTAAATGATTCTAAGTCCCAACTTCTTGATTTAAACTGCGGTGTTCCTCAGGGCTCAATCCTAGGCCCAACTTTGTTTCTTCTCTATATCAATGATATTGTCAACATCCCAAACACACAGTGCATAACTTTGTATGCAGATGACACCAGCGTTTTCTTCTCTGATCACAACATTCAAGAAGCATTTACCGCAGCCAATAGATGGATGGGGGACCTCAACTGTTGGCTAAATTCAAATAAAATACAACTGAACTGCGAAAAAACAAAGTACGTCATATTTAGACCTAAAGGAAAGCAGCTGACGGGTCACTACGAGTTAAATTTTGGGGGGCGCATTATAGAAAATACGAAGTGCGTAAAATTTTTAGGCGTATGGTTTAACGAAAACCTTTATTGGTCCATTCATGTGGAGACCCTCAGAGCCGACATTCGTAGAGCGACGGGAATGATTAACATGTTAAAGCATCTTATTCCAATGAATTTAAAGAAACAGCTATATTACACACTAATACACTCTCGTCTACACTATTCCCTTCTGGTCTGGGGAACTACTACCAAAACTAACCTTATGTCACTATATAGGCTGCAAAAAAGAGCCGTAAGGGCAGTTTGTAACCTACCTGTTCTTGCACACACTAAACCGTTTTTTGATAAGCTTGGCATACTCGATATAGATCGCCTATTTTTGCACAAGCTATCGCTCGAGGCGTTCCGTCTCCGTCAAGTTGATCACATACAATTTAATCAGACCTTCGCCACCAAGGAAACTCCGTATAATCTCAGACATGACCCAATCTCTATACCGCTTACTCGCACGAACTACGGGAAACAGGCATTACACTTTCAAATATCAACCTTACTAAACAATAATCCCACAATACTGGAACAATTACAAACCTTGACTTCAAGCTTGAGGTTCAAGAAATCTGTTAAAACGTATTTTCTTCACTACTTTATTGTATAACTTCCTTATGTACCACAATATCATTGTTTTGTTTTCCTTGTTAACATGTACTGATTGAGATTCGAATTGTTAATCGCTTTTGATATGTTATCATATTTCGAAAATTGTAACTTGTTGTGCTGTTGTTTGCTTCAGAGTGTCAACATGCTTTGGGTGCTGCAGCCTTTGTCAGGCAAGAATACTGCCTTTTGCTGCAACACCTGAGACAGCTGTATGTCTCAAACAACAAATAAATGAAATGAAATGAAATGTCTTTGATTTCGTTTGGAACCAGCGCTTCTAGATGAGAAGACACGGCTTGCCTGTTGAGGCGTCTCAGGTTGTCAGTGGCGAGAACAGGCGAGAACAGGATGGTGAGCTCCTCGGTATCCCGCGAAGATCTCACGGTGGACTCACTCGAACTCGATGATGCGCTGAGAAATCTGCGCTTTGCTTTACGACTCCGCACCAGCTCGAAGGTGTCGTCACAAGAATCTTCACCGCTGATATAGTAGTGCATGGTGTCGTCGCTGTCCGTGTCGCTCTCGGTGCCGTTGCGCTTCCTGGAGGCAGCCGCCGCGGGCACTGCCGAGTCCGGTGGACGCGCGTGAGACTCCATCTCCATGGCAGTTAAGGAGGAAATAGCAGTCCACTGGCAAAGTCTAGGAAATTCACAAAATGAGTAGAGCTGGAAGAGCCGGCGTTCTGCCTGAAGACACTTCGTCGTCTTCCACAGAGAGAGAGCACACAAGGACAAGCACAAGAAAGGACTGCGCCTGTCCTTGTGTGCTCTCTGTAGTCGTATGTTCGCGCAGTTATAAAACTGTTTGCTAATATTGTCTTGCACCAGGATCTTGATTGTGTCTTCAAAATTATGCAGTAAATTGCCTTGAGTTAGGTCTTCCAGACTGGAATTTGGTCTTTCTTCCAAACTGAATTAGGTCTTTCTTCCAGACTGGAATTTTGGCCAGTCCACTCTTTGAATTGTATCACTTGACTTGGAAGAGGACAGTCCTATGTTCTTGACATACGTAGGAATATGGTCATTCCCGTGCATTTCAATGTTCGTAAACCATCCATCACGCCTGACGAGACTTCGTGAAACGAAGGCCAAGTCAAGACAGCTGCTCAATGTGGAGTCGGGTAAAAATGTAGTACTGCCGTTATTTAAAACCCAGAGTTTGCTGCCGGAGGCGAATGACAACAAGTATCTGCCTTTCGCATTGATTTTCGTACATTCCCAGAGTGTATGATGAGCGCTGAAGTTCCCGATGATAATCCATAGATGAGGAGATGTTGACAGGCTGTTTCGTAATATTTTGTAATCAATTCCAAAAAAGTTCGTGAAATAAGATGTCGCACAGATGTATTTGCGCATTCTTTTTTTTTTCCTTTTACGATGCACGAGTGGAATCAGTTGGATGCGAGTGTTGTCGATGTTCCCGCAAACATGCTTTCCGCTTTGTATTTTGGGTGCTAACCACTCCATAGGTACATTAATTGACCATGCATTATCAAATTTGGCATATCCACCAGACGCAGGTGTTATAATGACCGACATAACTGATCACTATCCTATATTTTTAAGCTTTCACTATACTCATGGCTCCGAAAAAATCACGTATACGAAGTTTATAGTGGACAAACAATCGTTCCTTGACTCCGTGTCGAACCTTGACTGGTCTCCCATCTTTTCTACAACTGATCCACAAAAAGCATTTGCACTGTTTATCTCTGTGCATAAGTCATGTGTTGATCGTCATTTCGTTCAAGTTAAATGCAAAAAGAAGTACGCGTCGCCTCAAAATCCATGGGTAACAGATAAGCTCTTAGCTTTAATGCGCAAAAAGGGTAATCTTTATAAGAAAACCAAACGACAACCATTTAACAAGAATTTAGCAATCCGGTACAAAAAGTTTTCTAACCAGCTTTCTGCCACATTGAAAAAAGCTAAAAAACTTGGTACGAAAGAAAAATTTTGGAATGCGGTAAAAACGTAAAAAGAAATGGGAAATTGTTAAATCCTTCTTAAACAGGGCAAATAATCGCGAAGCTATAAGAGGAATTGCTTATCATGGTATGGTATACAAGACTGTCAAAGAAATAGCTGGTGGGTTTGCTGATTTCTTCTTTAGCAGCGGGCTACAGTCAGCTGCGCATGACAATCCCGTGCCCCAGCGCCTCCCACCATTCCCACACTACCATCCCAGGAAGTTTTAAACATTATAAACAACATGAAAATTACCGGCGCCGGCATCGATAAATTATAACCTTCCCATATAAAATTAATTGCACCCTTAATAAGTGATGTCCTTGCAGACATAATCAACTTCATGTTTAAATCAGGCAGTTTCGCACAAGAACTAAAACAAGGCAAGATCACCCCAATTTTTAACAAAGGTGACCGCTCTTTAATTTCCAATTATCGCCCCATCTGTGTATTACCTTTCTTTAGTTAGGTAATCGAAAAGCTAATAGAAAAACGTTTAACTAATTACCGTACAAAATTTAACATTCTCTCACCATTCCAATACGCCTTTCGCTCGGGTTACTCGACCGAACTGGCTCTCGTTGCTCTAACCGATCAACTGAAACTCGCTATCGATGAAGGGAATTATGCAGCTTCAGTATTTGTACATTTAAGCAAAGCTATTGAGAAAATAAATCACCGCATTTTATTTCGTCAGCGTGAATCATTGGGAATTACCGGCCCAGCACTCTTGTTACTACAAAATTACTTAACAGACCGAATGCAGGTAGTAACCATTTCAGGCGTTCATTCTAATACCATGTTCACTAATATTGGCGTGCCCCAGGGTTCCATATTGGGTCCGCTTTTATTTTTATTATACGTCAATGATCTGCCTAACTGCCTGTCCTCTTCGAAATGTATACTTTATGCAGATGATACTACTATTATTAATTCCAATAAATGTATTACAACCTTAGTATCTAACCTAAATGGCGACTTGCGTTGCCTGCTGGAGTGGTGCCATACTAACCAGCTACAGATAAACACGTCGAAAACAAAATTTATTGTATTCACTTCCCACCAACGAACACTTCACTCCATTCCTCGTATCTTTTTGGGCGGAAGTCCTATCCCTGCAAGTTTTTCATGAATTATCTTGGCATAGAAGTAGACAAACATCTTAAATTTACTGAATACTTAACCAAACTAAAACAGAAGATTACTTACGGGATTAGGGTACTTATAAAAGCACGGAACATATTTGACCACCAAATATTACTATCATTATACTTTTCATTTATTCATTCCCACATTAACTACTGCGTTACTTGCTGGGGAAGCACTTACGTAACCCATTTAAACTCATTGTAAATCCTACATACTCAGGCTATTAGGATAATTACATTTAGACCAATAACTACAATGCCTCATATATTTTACAAGCTAATCACATGCTTACAGTCACACAACCCGTTAAATATAATCTAGGTACCTTTTTGTTCCGTCAAATCAATTACACACGATTCGATAGCTTGTTACCACAATCTTCTCTATTAAATACTAATATTACCAGTTTTGCAATAAATAGGAACTTCATTTTATCTAAAATACATACTAATTATGGCAAACAGAGCGCCCTTTTTTCATCCGTCGTATTATGGAACATACTACCATTATTCATAAAAACACTTAAAGTTCACGAATTCAAGAAACAACTAAAAGATTACATTCTGTCGAATACTGATGCCTAGTCCATACTCACAACCATTCTTTCAGGGTGCCTTCATTTCATTTTCATTGCCATGCCGTCAGGTTTCTGTTTCTGCCTCACATTTACATTCGAGTTAACAAATTATACTGTGTTCGTCACGTCATCTACGCAGTTGCTTTATCAGTTGTCAACGAGATTGTGTTACAGTGCTTTCTTTTCTGACATTCATGCATATGTAATTCTTCAATCGTGCTGTCCATACTAAAACCTGTAATTTTTCTGTGTTAACAATTTGTTGGAACTGCTGTACTTTTGTTTTATTACGTTTACTTTGTAAAAGAGGTCCCATTGCAGTCTTTGACTTTGGGACCTCCTGAATATTAACAACTTGTAATCTTTCTAATGATCTCACTAAAAACCGATTCTGATTCTGATGTTCCGCGCGCTTTTATTTTTGTTATCGGAAAAAGCAACTAGGCAAAGCTGAGCAAGAAATAAATGCTTTATTCGGAGGTTATTTAAGGTGCCCTACAACAATGTAATTGACATGTTGGCGATTCAAGGAATAATTAGAATGTTCACGAATTAAAAGCAATTAATTATTTAATATTTCGTGATGAAAAATACACTGGCTATAAGTACACACGGCTGCCGCTACTATGCAGTCGGTACGAGTTCTCTGTACCTTATGGGTTTTCTGGAAATCTAGGTCCAAGTTATAACTGGGACACCCGGTGTGCGCACACACACACACACACACACACACACACACACACACACACACACACACACACACACACACACACACAAAGATATATATATATATATATATATATATATATATATATATATATATATATATATATATATATATATATATATATATATATATATATATATATATATATATATATATATATATATATATATATATATATATATATATATTTCATCGCCGCAGTGCGACCGAAAAACTCTGGCCATTTCATGACTGCACAGATCTGCGTGTAGAAGATGGTTTAGCAAAATCTGTCACGTGGCACGGAGGCGCGCGGGATCGAAGCTTGATTAGGGGTCCTCGCCATTAGCAATTCTAACCGGGGACAAGCCGGCTTTAATCCGCACGCTCTGGCACGTCTTCGACTCGACGAGGCCACTATCGCCAGCGCGCTCACCTCCCCCCCCCCTCACATACACACACACACGCTGCAGAGGATGCGCAGCTTTTAACCTGCTTCTAGACGGACGCGCACATCTTGGAACGTGAACCTCTTCTAATTTCGCTTCGTGTTTCTTTTTTCTTGCTTTCAAGGCCAGTTAGACATTTTTTTATTGCACTTAATTCGGTGCAATGTATTTCTTTTCCTTTAATGTACTTTTTTTGTCTAGCCCTGTGACTTGCGACCATAAGTGCTATTCATTTTTTTTTTTGTCCTCCGTTTGCGCCTACGAGTGCTCTCCTGCAAGTCCAAACGAGGACATTCCGGCTTGAAACGTGTGAAAAAACTCGGCGCACGTTTCTTCCTGACAGAGCCGTACCGTCTCTTTACGATCGAGAGATGAGGTTATTGGTAGCGCTCGCTTCGATTTGAACGTTGTAGGGCATCCTTATTGTATGCGAACACATTCGTTTTCTTCGGTACCCTCCTGCTGACTTAATAAGTATAAAACCTCAAGAGTCGACAGGAAATGCGGCTTCGTCTGTTGGCGTGACACAGTGCTGTGAAATAAGAGAAATGCGACCACGGTCACCGCGACATGCTATACGTGCAAGAAAAGTTCTAGCTCGCGCGTCTGTTGTTATGTTGAGTAAAAAATTGTCGGCTTCGCCCGAAGCACTGAAAGCATGGTGTTTAGCGCTGCACTGGTTGGGGGGCGTCTCGGTATGAGGCCGGCGTGCTGAGCTGTGCCAGCAGCGTTGCAGGTGTCGCCTCTCGATGGCGCGGACGATTGACGGAAGACGCACAGACGCTGCTCGGTGCCGTCGGCGCTCTGCGCGTACCACTTTGACCTTGGCTGAGCTTGAAGGTCAGATTTACGGAATCAGGGGTATTCTGCGTTTGTACCTGGACTACTAGAGCTACGACCGCTCTAAAACATGAACATTGGTACCGGAAAGGGAACGCGACGCCAAAAAGAAAACACACACACACAGCTGTACAAGCTTTCCGATCAGCACACGCAATCCTGCGCTTCCGACACGACTTGTTTTCGCAAGGGTAAAAATTACACTTCCATTTGAGACAAGTCTGCAGGCATCGGTGGCCTAAAATACTTAAACAAATTTTGTTCAAAGGTCTCGTAATCTACTTACTGTTCCAGCCAGGACACTTTCACAATTCATCATCTGTGCTTTTCCTATCTCTTTATGTTCATTACGATATTATTATTTTTTTATCTTTGTAACTTTATTTACACCACATATTAAGTACCAAGCCCAGATTGTGTCAGGGCTGACATTTCCACCTTTAAGCTCTCTCTTCCCGCTGTCCACCATACTGATCAATCATCTGACAGACAGCGGTAGCTGTAGCTACTATGGCTTTTTAGGCTTCTAGCGCAGCTCAGAAAGAGCAAAAAGGAAGGTGCAATGGCTAATGAAAGGGAACGGAGAAGGCTCACTCTGTTCTCCGTTCCCTTTCATTACCCCTTCCTTTTTGCTCTTTCTGAGCTGCGCTACAAGCCTAAAGAAGTCATGACATACCAGCTCGCCCAAACTGCCACGCTTTTGAGCTACTATGGCATTGCTCTGCTGAGCTCCAAGTCGCAAATTCAGTCCCGGCCGTGGTGGACTCATTTTCATGGAGGCCACCAATCAGGTGACGGTTTTGCCACGTGAAACCTCGAATTTTGATCTTCAGCTATTCGTTACAACGGCTGGCGACTGACTGAACGATGAACTCAAATATTCTTGGGCTTTGCTTGCCAGAACCACGATATGATTATGAGGCACGCCGTAGTACGAAGACCCAGGATTAATTTTGAGCACCTGGGGTTCTTTAACGTGCCCCAAATGCACGGGACACGGGCATTTGCACATTTTGCCCCCATCAAAATGTGGCCGCCGCGGCCGGGATTCGAAGCAGCGACCTCGTGCCTATCAGCGTAACACCAAAGCCACTAAGCAACCACGGCAGGTCGATGAACGCTTCAGGGTGTACGTGAACCATTCTTCTGCCCCACTGATATTTTTAATCCTTCCCTGAGAGCAGGACAGCCAACCGAGCTCAGCCTGGCTAAGCTTTTCTTTTTCACTTCTCTGTAAATCATTAACCATGGCGGCGTGCAGGCTCAATTTGTACCAATGGAGTGGGTGCATTTGATTTCACGAGGAGCAACAACACAACGTGCTCACATTTGTTGGAGACCGCTGTCATCTTAAAAATATGGCGCTGATAACGCGGTGAGAACCATTTACGCAGTACGCGACGTGTCGGCGTGGTTGTCAGTAACCAACTTATTTTCGTGATTTTTGCTGGGTGGACCAGGACTTGCCGAAAGCTTAGTTTGCGTGCTATTCAAGGAACCCCTTTTTCTATAGAGTAGCCCACCTATAATCAGAAACTTCGCTATGAATAATATGACAAAGAATTGACTTTCGAGGAACAAGAAAAATAACAAGCCTTACGGATGCCACCCTTTTCCGACTGCTCGACTGCGTTTCCTCGGTACAGCCACGGCATCTGTGCATTAACAGCTTGTTCATGTGTGTGTTTTACTATAAGCGAAGCTCTGGATAAGACCGCAGGCAATGGAGTCCTACAGCGTTTCACACTGCGATCAAAGAGGAATGCGAAAACGCTCATGTGTTGTACATTTGGGTCCACGTGAAAGAGTACGTGGTAATCAAAATGAAAGCGAAGATCTCAACTCGATCGTCAATTTGGGACGTACGACCCTATCAGTTAATTTAACTGATAAGGCTGCTGGAGACGGGCGTATACGTATAGACGGCGCATACACCGAGCACACGTCACAGTTCCTCCCTCCCGTGCAGGCCGAGACTGTCAACGGCCCTCGGGAGGGAACTCGAGGGCAGCTTCCGCCAAATGGGTCGCGGGAAAGAGCGCGCTGTGCTGCGGCCGCGAGTGCACCCGGCGTTCCCGGTTTTTCCGAAGGCCCCGTCGGTGCGCCAGCCTTGAGCTGGCTGCGAGTACGGCGGTCAGCCAAGCGAGAGCTGCAGTCATGATCGCACTGCGGCACTGCGCTCCCTCCGGTTAGCGCTTTGGCCATGCTGTAACCAAGGATCATTCGTGCAGACAAGTACGGGTAACCGTACAACTCCAGTTTAAACGGACGGAGAAAGCGCAAGCAGAAAAGAGCAGGAGCGATCGTTTCTAGCAGCGCACGGGTCGCACTGAATCCAGTTGCAGGCTGGTCGCGGCACGCATGCAGTGAGCACGCTTTCTCGTCTCGGCACTTCTCAACAAATATGTTGTGCGAATGAGTAGGTAAAAGGTCCGAATTAGAAAAGAAAACGCAACTTTGTTATCGTCATTCTTGTTGTTACCTTGTACCCGCACTTAGCGTGGGGGTCGCACAAGTGCGCAAAAAACAATGCGTCGCGGCCGTCCTTACATACAGGGTGTCCCAGCTAACGTTAGGCATACCTTAAAAATATTATGACACGTTTTTATTAGATAGTTAGTCTTAATTAATTAATCAACTTCTCAAATCTTATAGTTATATGAAAAGTGTCAATGTGAAAACTGTAGAGCAGCGTGAAAAACTACCGGTACAGCTCCGGATAAGCCGACGAATGCAAGCAAAGTGCCTCGAGCGGCCAGTCGAGCGGCAATATTGCGTGCATTTGCAGGATTCTTTCATGCTCGGAAAAACACTTTTACGTAGCACGCACTGAGCGACAGAAATTCTTATCAAGAGTTTTTCATGTTGCTCTACAATTTTCTCATTGACACTTTTCACGTCATTGTAATATTTGAGAAGTTGTTTAATTATTTAAGACGAATTATCTAATTATGCGGAAATAAAAAAAATAATATGAGTTCCTCCAAGCGACGTCAAACAACATTACTTTGGTTCTGTCCAGCTACGTGGCATTCGCATATTTTCAAACTCTGGCTCACGTGAGCTGAGACACGAATTGCAGCACGAATCGCAGGCATCTCTCGACGGTGCGTGAACAGACGCCGCTGCTTGCGCGTGCTGAAGCTGCACGCGTGCACTCCGTCTCGCGTACACGCGGGTCGGCTCTTGGCCACGAGCCGCGACCAAATAGCGCGCGTGTGATCCGTTCGCCATGAGCGCTGAAAAACCTCTGATGTCTTTAATACACGCTGTGTGAATTTGACAAACGGATACGTGGATAACCCAATCTGTAGGCCAAGATGAACCCGTATATGGCGGCGCCTGTCCTGTTTATTTGTGTAAGATTGTTTCACCACGATCAGAACTTATGAGCTTAGGAGTGGGCTGAACGTTTCCGTCCGTCCTTTCGCAAAAATTTATAAAGACTTTTTTTTAATACAACATAATTTAAGTAAGATGTGTTGTGGTGTGGGGAATTAAACCAGTCTTCTACTCACTACTTACTACTCAAAGTTCCTATAGTCAACCATTATCAAGAAGGGGGCCGATAGACGGAGTAACACACTCTGATATAAAACTTACAAACAGGGATAAGGTGCCCCAGAAAGTCTGGCCAGCCTTTCTGAGGCACCTTATGCCTGATTGTAACTTTTATTCTAGCGATAGCTAACCATTATAAGCTATGAAATGAGCTGAACGTGCCTGTTACTAACTGAGAAGATTCGGCGAGCTGTGAAGAACGATGACCTGTGGAAAGGAATTAAGTAGCTTTGTCACATCGGGTGTGATGACAGATATGAAACAGCAGTGCGCGCATGCATGCTGTCGCTATCACTGCAGTGCGCCGCTATGACAACCGAAGGCGCTTGCCATCGGACCGCACGCGATGCGTGTGTCCGCAGCCTGAAAAGAAGCGGGTGCTCTTGGGCAAAAGATGGCGCTTGAAAACGAGTGGACAGGGAAAAGGATCGAGGAACCGCCTCAGAGCTGCTTGTTCGCAGCGATTGCTTTAATGGAATTAAAGAGTCACTGGAGATATAGCTCGACGTTTTCTTATTGTTTCTGTTTTTTTTTTCGTAAATCAGAGTGCGTGTGCGCTCTGGTTTCCCTGTGTTATTAGGCGTACCATAGAGAAAGAAATTCAACAAGAGGAGACAGACGGCGAAAACTGGCAACAGGAAACACGTCACGCCTAGTGTTAATCCCATCCGTTAGTCGACGCGAGCATCGAAAAAAAAAAGAATGTGAAATGAACTTACACACACCGTTTTATTTATTTGTTTATTCTTTCCAGCTAAAACAAAAAATTGCGTATAAATGAACTTATACTTCGCGACCTAGTTTTCTTGCGTCACCTAGCAACAAGCTAGCGGCACGCCAGACGTGCCACCGAAGCGAGCGAGCTAGGCAGACTGTGCATGTGAAGTTCGTGAAGCATGTGAAGCCCAACAAATGTGGCCCGTTTGTTGGCCTCCCGGCGCTTTCTTGCGTTCCTTCTGCATTTCTTTTCTTTTTTAACAGATCAGCGCATATTTTGGCAGGGACAAGGAGGGAGACGCAACACGGACGTGCCGACACGGCACCACTGCACTACTGGACTACGGCAAGGTGAGAAATTTTGTTGGACAGTGCGACGCATTTCGAACAAATTTAGGCTTACGGCACAAAACCGAGGCTAGTGACGCAGTTAGCGAAAAACAGCTCGGCCGTTGTGGCGCAGTTAATTTGAGTTAATGACTCGTACTGGAAAATGTTTGCGACGCTTTCTATGAGCCCCAACATTGTCGTAGCTTATTTCGGTAGTTTTTGGGCACGCTTGCCGCACCCGGCTACGTGACTCAGCGAAATGCAGCTCGACCGTGGTGACGGTTTCGCGTGTACTGAATCTTGGTGGGACAAGTTCGTGACGCTTTCCATGACACCCAACGTTATTGTATTTCGCTAATTTTTGGGATACTTCTCAGGCACGCGCGCCGCGCCTGGCATTGTGCCGCAGTCAGCGAAAAGCAGTTCGGCTGTGTGCCGCAGTTTCGCGTGTGCTAAATCTTACCGGGACAAGTTTGTGACGCATTCTCTGATCCCCAAATTTATTGTACTTAATTTCGTAACCTTTTGGAATACTTTTGACGCATGCTTGCCGCGCCTGGGCTTGTGAAGCAGTTAGCAAAAAAGCAAGCCGGCCGTGGTGACAGTTAGTATGGCGTGTTCCGAATTTAGTGGGACAAGTTTGTGACGCTTCTTATGGCCCTGCAACAACATATGTATCCCTTCTTCCGATACTCACGCTTGTCGAAAACGCGACCAGCGATTGCCAAGAGTGGCAACACGGGAGTGTGTTGCTTGGGCCGGCAGAACGCGTAAAAGATGACGCCGAGGAGCCCAAGAACTCGACCGTCTGTCTTCCGAGCAATAGAAAACAGGCTTTGCACCCACGAATTTGTCTTGGGTGCGACTATGCATTCTGCGAGCGTGTAACATGGTGTGGCTCAGAACCAGTGTTGTGGCCACCTCTGTGTATTTGGCGTACCATCGCGTCGACTGAGACCAAGTTGTTTTGGAAACGCGCAGTCACCCGTGTATATGTGCTCCTAAAGTGCAGGTAATAATGCCTGGGAAGGGAGGGATGTTTGAAAATACGATGTTTTCTTCATATTTTATGGCATTGTTTGGGAGGAGTCTATTTGTTACGAAATGTACTTAAAAGTGAATTTCTATAATGCCGCCCATCCACCACTTACGCACGTTTCGCCTCTATACGCAATATTCCTTTCAGGTCAATATACCAAAATAACTTTTTTTTTTCAGCTGATGGCATCCGGTGAAACTTCGTACGGCAACGACTGCGGCTTACCTGGTGCCACAACTTTGGATGAATGCACAAAAATCCGGGAACGAGCACCTATATAGAGCAAAATAAACATTTCATCGTTTCAGAAGATGTCTTGCGTTTATTTTATGGAATTGCACGTGGCAGATATTCGCTGGAGGCTTGTAAAGGTCGTTCGCAATCATTTTTACTAAATAAAACAATTCCGCGCCATGGCCGCGTGGAGAGGTCAGCGGTACCTGAGTCGCCTTTTACCTGAGTCGCCGAATCTTCCCCCCGCCTCACCCAAAGTTCAGCCGGGCGCAGGCTACCACCCTGCGTCTACTACAAACAAACACGTACCCTTCACCCACCCGCCTCCACCTTCTGTTTCCGGACGTCTACGCTACCCCCAACTGCCGGTGCTGTGGAATTCACCCGGCTACGCTTCCGCATATGCTATGGGAGTGCCCAGCACAGTACGCACAGACTAACACCACGACTCTCTCGTCGAGGTTGCATGAGGCTCTGCGGAGCTCCGCCCTCGACGACCAAACCTGGGCGACCCAGCACGCCCGCGAGGCGGCGGCGAGGCAAGCCCTCGACGTCCCTTCGTGGGAGGCGTAGGCCCGGCCATCATAAAGTGCTGGTTCTACAATAAAAGTTTATTCCTCCTCCTCCTAGATCAGCGGAGCCGGCATGGCGTGTACCAGCTGGCATTCAAAACGCGCGCACCCAAAACCGAAACAGGAAGGTGTTAACCCATCCGCTTGGTGCGCTACAGTCAATTCAGGCCCCGAACACTCAATTTCAACAAATGGCCATAGAGGGCGAAAAAATCGGCCGCGCGGCGCTGCTAAAGAAACAGGCATAGTACAACAATTACAAAGGTTCCCCATTGAGCGCGTTATCTGCCGCTAGAGGCGCCGTAGTAAGCGCAATTTTAATCTACAAGCTTTCTTTAACAATAGCCGAAGCGTTTTTTATTACATGACAAAGAGTACAAAATTATTCCTAATTTACATTGTACTCTTTATTACCAACTTTGTTGTTTTTTGCCATTTTAAACACAAAATAGTGCTCAGCATCATCGACCTCCCCCGTTACCTCTGACTTGGATTTAAAATTTTTACCGGTATGTTCGCGTGCACGGCAGGTACGGATTCTTTGGTTCGTACATCGGTTGGTTATTTCGAGCTAACACTAGTTCATTGCGCTTCAATATCTCGCGTTATTTAACTTGGGGTGTAAGCCCGAAAGCTAGGTTTCAGTCGTGAGCCATGTGGAACACGTCTGTATCGAAATGGGAGCCGAATCCTGCTGCGACTGGGGACGACGATACCGGTGAGTCGTTTAACATCGCTGCTTCAATCGTTATGTAATATATTCGTCTCATTAACTTAAAGCGGATGCAAGTTAATGAACTAGATGCTGCATTACATATGGACACTCAGGGCCCTCCGTTGCTGTTTCCGAGATAAACTTTCAGTTGCGAGGCCATCGTTATACACACATTCACGAAAGAGAAAGTGCGTCACATTTTTCATCTCGTTGTAGCCGTAGCCATGGGTGACTGAGTAGCCCTATCAATATATATTTTTTTGAGTCCGTCGGCAACTTACTTCGTCCACAGAACCGAATAATCTTTTGATAAACTGAAGCTAAAGTACTGAATTTAATGTATTAAACAGTTGCACGTATGATAATTCACCCACATTTCGTACCTGTTGCTTCCATATGTTCTTGCTGTTAAGTTTAGTTTACCTCAGGACATTTATTTTTGCAGTAGTCAAGCGGTGCATCGCGTTCATGCAGAAAAAGAATGCATCATTTCTAATAGCTTCATGTCTTTCTATTTGCTTGTGAAACCAGCAGGGTGATCTCTTCTAGTGTATAAACGAGCGCACAAATGTTCTCATCTGTGATCTTAATAATACTTAAGCTGTTGACATGCATTGTAGTTAGGCAGACATCCATTTTACGGAGTAACAATATTTATTTACCATGCTGCTTAAGCACCCTAGAATAAACAGTGTACATTTGCATGTGTTCTGTAGCCATAAACCATTACAATGTATATGTCGCACCCTTTCGCATTTTATACAGCAAAATTGTGCTTATTCAATTTCTGATGCAGTCAAAATTTCTGTTCCAGACATGCAGTAATGAGGACGGCACCAGTATAAAGCAACACACTTCATGCACTAAACAGAAGCTGCTGCCTGCTACAACAAGGTCATTGTGGGGACTTCGGCTGCTACTACAAGGTAAACAACACCTGGTTCAGAAATAAATATACTTGATATATGCTGTATTGGCTTGCTAGTCTTGACATACATGTCATTTATTTGTAGCAGATGATATGAACGTTTGTTCGTGTTTACAGTTCAGCATAATTGTTTCGAACATAAAAGAAAACACTACATGAGTTTGGGTAATCTCTGCTGTATCTCATGTGTCACTGTTCTGCCCCAACAGAGTCTGTGCCAAGAATATCTTGGTCATCACGGGAGCCCCCATCTACACCAACAGGAAGGGGCTGAGGCGAATACGCAAGACCAGAAAGAAAGAAGCCATTCCAGAATTATTCGGATGAGATATCAAGTCTACGGACTACTGTTTCAAGAATGAAAAGAGCCTCCGCCATCATTCCACCAGCATGGATATTGGCCGAGTCATCCAGGTACCTCAACAACAAAAATTCTGTGTCTTCAGATGTACCTGCAACCTCTGAACAAGCACAGACGACGCTGGCCAAGAGTGTTCCGTCAGCTTGCCCTTCCTCATGGTATCTTCGACTGGTCGCCTGTATGCCCCGAAGCAGAGTCGGGTAGATCGGTCGTTTCCCGAGCTCAAAGGTAGGGGACAAGCGCGCAAGCCGAACGTGCGACTCGCTCTCGGAGGAGGAAATTGCTGATGCGAAACCACGTGACTACTGCCAACGTCCGATGTTTCGCCTATCCAGAGCTCGCGGCGCTGCCGGAAAAACCGGCGGACGTGCCGGCGGGACGAACGTTCATCGAGACGCCAGCATGCAGTGGCCTAGGTTGCCAAGGTTACGGCGGGCCGTCGCCAACAGCAGCGACGCGGCGCTGCGATGACGTTTTAATCTCGATGACTGCTCCGACGACACGGCTGGGAGCGCCTCAGAGCGCTCCAAGATGGAGGAGAGCAATCGAGAAGAACCAGCCTAACGCAGGGCGCGCACCCTCTTTCAACCAGCCGAAGACAACGCCGCTTGCGAGAGCGCTCCAGAGTGCTCAGAAACGACCAGCCGAAGATAGCATTAGTGAGCTTCCTGGCTGCGGTAACCCATGAACATGACAAGCAAGCTATTTCCTTCAGTGCGCATGTGCGCACTCTGTCACACCTTCCCTCTCCCCTTATCTTTTCTTTATACTTCCGAACGGGAATAAACCCAGCGTTCTTCGGCGAAACGACAGTCTCGTTCACTACGGGAGGGACGTTGCCTCCACCCGTCAACCATTGCAACACTGGCCTTGCCAATTCGTTCCAAGTATAATTTTGTTTCAATGAATGCAAGCTTTTCTCATTCCATATTATTGTTAGAGATCATTCCTTTTCATCTTCCAAACATTAAACTTCAACCGATTCTCTGCTCGTACATAATACCAGTCATTGTCTAGAAGCATAACATATCTGTAGCACTATTTTCTAGTGTATGTTGCCATGTGCGATTCCTCTCCTGAAATAGCTGATGCGGCATTGGCGTGTGTCGTGCACTAACTTTTACACTGTGTGCTATGTAGCATTATACTTTCGTTAATGTTTCTGGATTTCAGTGCCTGCAAGGTAGAGTGGCTTCTTTCTTGAATGCAAGCTTTCTCATTCCCATATTTAATTCCTAGCCTCGTTCAGAATTGCTATTCTTGCTCGACAGCCTGTGTTTTTGCGCAAGCTACATTGAAGTGATTGATTGCAGAATCTGGTTTCGCTAGTGTCCGACTTGGTACTTGTCACCCTGTTACGTTTCTCATTTGTGGGAGCCTGGTCAGCTGCATTGGGAAAGTCTCTCGAGGCAAGCACCTGCTCCTACGGTCCGCACAGTCACATAGATTGCGAATTTACACGTACTGCGGTTTGTGCAACCCTTTCCGTCCTTTCCTGCTGCTGCCAGGGGTGTAGCCAGGGGGGGTGGCTTATGGGGCTTCAGCACCCCCCCGAAATTTTTTCGCGCTCTCCATGCACCGCCGACCAAAGCAACCCCCGTCGCAGGAAATCATTCTGGATTTTGTCTAGAACGTCTTTGTCACGCTCGAAACGCTATTTCACCGCGAAAATAGCGAACTCGGGCTCGATTTCGCCGCAACGCCCATGCACCGGGAGTCACATAACGCAAGCAGCACCAACCGAGCACAAAGTTTCAAGGACATTTTGATGGCGAACGGGCTCGCCGCGGCATCTCGCGGAGGCCGCGGAATCTACACTCTATCATGGAATCTACGGAGCGCGTGGATGTCGATTCCGAAACTTTATGGGTATAAAGTTCTCATAAACTTTTGATGTGAAAGGTGCATTGACATTTCCAAACGTGTGCTTTAGATTTTCAATTGCGGAACTTTGTAAGTTTAATGTTCCATAAATATTTGACGCCAAAGGTGCATTAACTTTTCCAAAGTCGTACATTGGGCTATAGACCAGAATACGCTAGCCTCGCACCCAGACTGTTTGAACGCATACTCTCGCACCCGGATTGCCCGGTCGACCAGCGCCATTTTGTTCTGGGCTGCCAAAGTGTGTTCGCCGGCGACCTGCAGACAGGGCTAGCGCTAGCTCTAGGACTCCAAAGTGCGGAAATGTGCCCGTTCACGCGGATCCTAAGTACAAGAAGTCATCTGGGCATCGTTGCGTTGTGTTTGGATGCCAAAATAACCAGCGGAAAAGGAGCAGCTTGCTTAGCGCTGTTTGCGAAGTGCACAATACACGTAGGGAATCGTGCCGGTGCGGTGTTTTCAGCCTGTACCAATTTCCATCCGCAACGAAGAATGACAAGCTGCGCCACTGGTGGATAGCTGCAGTGAATAGGAAGAACTACCAACCCAGTGAAAATGCACGAGTGAGTATTCGATCTGTGTATATTTTGGTGCCACGTTCAACTTTGCGCCCTACGAACGTAATATGTGTAACACGCAGGTTTGCTCTGAGCACTTTCTGGACAAGCCCACAGAGCAGAATCCCGCGCCGGTGCTTCGCCTTGGCTGTAACAAGAAGGCAAGCCTTTTCGTGTTTTCATTCAGGCAGAGCTCCCGACGGTTAAGCGGAATAGTTGAGTTTGCGGTCAGCGATACTTGCAGCTGGTGCACGGCATGACCATTAAGCGTGAACAACAAGTTGTAGGCGATAGTATGTTGCCCTGCTCGTGAGCGTTATTGCTAATGAAAGTAAACCGAAGTCTGCTCGTCACGTACCATGCGTCCACAAAAACGTAAACGACGACTGCTCGTCGACGAAGGCATTCTTGCAGCGCGCCTGTCTTTACGAGCTGGTGTTGCAGGTGTCATTCGTAACGCATTCACTTGAGCCTCCTGAGCTCTAAACTGCGTGCGGGCCGTTATGCAGGGCAAAGCGCAAAATTTTTCCGTTCATAAGGCGAGGAAAATAAGGCGCTTAATTATTGTTGTATATTGTAACAAAATTTTGCTCGTTCTCACCATTTTTTTTACTGTTTTCTTTTCTAAGCGAGCGCTAACAATCCCATATGGCCTCGCACAAGCGAAACAGGTCTGAAACCAGGTAGCTGCAGTTGGTGGAGCTAATTTTTTGGAATGCAGGTGCGGTTGTTGTCTTGTACCAAAGGCTTCCCTGATGCAGCTTTAAGTAGGGGTGGTAATTTTATGTGCCCTGTCATGGTTTGTGCAACTGTACAACACCTGCATCCGTCATGCTCGCCCTGTTACACGGGCTTTGACTGCACATGTAGTTGAACATTATAACTACTGTAGTTCCTCATTTTCCAATGAGTGCAGGTTTAGCATCATATGCTGCTGGTTCGAGTGCTGTAGGCTTGTGTTCAGAATGTTGTACTCTTAAGTGGTTGCGCGATACAATTGGCCTGGTGCATTTTCTATTTCATTTTGCGAGGACTTTATATCTTCGCAACAGTGATGGCATGGGAAAGAACTACAGCCCTTCTTACTATACCATCTATTTTGTTTTCAATGTGCAGGTGGTGAAGGGCTGGCGTCAGCTAATCAGGCAGTCAAACGACCTCGCCAGTTGGTTGCCAAACGCGGCCAACCCAGTAGTGACCATGACAAACAAGACCAAACTGAAAGTGCAGAGGACAATGTTCTGCGTTCTTTAATAATATATGTCACCAACACAGTGCTGTAAAATCCTTCACAGGTTACGTGCTTACGTGGTTACCCGATGTATTCGCTTCTGCAGTCTGCACATCACTCAGTGTGGCCATTGCGGACTTGCATGAGGTCTTGAAGTTTCATTGAATCGAGACAGCGAAAATGACAGGCTAGAAAAAACGCGAAACACGCCTTCCGCCCAGCTAAAAAGCCCAAGTTTCGCCTTCGCGCCGGGTCGCATCTCCCGGCGTGGCAGCCCAGGCCTGCTACTTCGCGGCGTTTGGGATAGATGGCGCGACCGGCGCTCGTCAATATGGCGGCGCCCTTTGAATTCACGGTGTTCTGGTGTATACAACGAGACAAACCAAATCAACACACTATCAGACAAGTTGACAAAGCCCGCAGCGAGGCCCGATGAGACGAAGCATTGTGGTGGTTCAATAGAGCCGTCGTGTCAAATGAAAAATATCAACATTTTTTTTTCACCTGCGCCAAAGCATCCAGTGAAGACACTAGTGCCAGCCAAGGTAACTACGTTCTTGTTTATTTTTTCTACTTTGACTTTTAATCGCGAGGGCACATTGAGCTTCTTCAGTTTTTTGTTCTCGCTCCCCTACCCAGGGCTGCCAGAGCATGCCAAAGCGCATGCGTTTTTCTCGTGTTGCCCCGACCACCGCGCCGCGCACTTCGGTGCGCGTTCGGTTTTCTCTGGCCGAGTGCATTTTCGCGTGGCAGAGTTTTGGACGCTTTCTAGCTAGCAGATGAGAAAAAGAAACAATGGTCGCTCGCCGCCACCACTGTGGGGACTCGACGGATTGCACCGCGTTCGCTTGAGTGCAACCTCTCCAGAATGTCTTGTCTCGCCGATGTAGGATACCGGGCAGTATGCGCGTGGTTTTTGGTGGACCAAGCGTCTCGTGCTTTATTCGATATTCCTTTAATAGCCACATTAGTTGCCCAAAGTAGGCATTCGATTGTGACCAACATACATTCCTTCGCGATTTCTTTTTCATTACGGTTCCCCCGCCCCACAAAAGGAAAAAAAGAAAAAAAAACATTGCGGCGCAACGAATTGTCGCATGGTGAAAGTTCTATTTTGTCACTTCTTTTGAGGAAAGTAATGGGCCATGGGACGCTTCAGCTGCCGGATACTCTTATTATGTTATTGGGATAGCAATTGTATGGAGACTCTAGGCGCATTCCTACCGTCGCCCTCATGTTCCGCATAAAGTCCAAGGGCGATAACATCTTGACCGCGCACCGCATGCTGTATGGGCGAGTGAAAGCGTGTTGAGGGTAGGGGGGAATCGCTGAGCCGACGGTGGTGGCTCAGTCTTGTGTGCGCAAAGGAGAAAAGCGGGGAGTAAGCGCGCCGCCTTCCGTCGCGCGCGATACATCAGGATGAGTGGATGGAATTGGGGCGAGATCTAGGATTCTGTGAATCTGTGATTTCGCAACATGTGTATTTGCCTTGTTTGACCCATTATATACCGTGACTTTTAGATACGTAGATTTATTGGAGACTTATGCGCATGTTTAGATATTTGTTGCGAAGTTTTGTGTATATGTGCAGTGACTGAACTTTGTTTCCAGTGGCAATTTTTTGCCCTTTATCAAGCTGTATCTTCGCATCTGTATATTCCATTGTATCTTCGCATTTCTTATGTACGAGGGGGAGTCACATGAAAGTGAGCCTACCCACCCCGCGCAATTATGGTTCTGTTCATTATCTGCAAGGCCTGCGCGTAGCACGCAGGCATCTATCATTTACAAAAGTGGCGCGCAGGTGTGAGGATAAATGTTCTTTAATGCGCTCATACACTGGGTTGAACATGGTTGCGTGACGTAATGGTAGCTCCAGAAGTTGAGCAGCGTGGTGCCGTGAGGTTTTTGACAGCTGAAGGTGTTTTCCAAAACGAAATTGGTCACCGTATGGCTGCCGTGTGCATTGAACATTACATTTCATTGGCCATTGTGAAGCGTTAGAACAAACGGTTCAAAGAAGGACGTGAAAGTTTCAAAGACGATCCCAGACCGGGCCAAAGCCATCGTGCAGTTACCCCTAACAATATTGCAAAGGTTGATATGAGCTGATGACACAATAACGGAAGATAAGAACTGGCAGAGCGTGTGAACATCAGTCACGGTTCAGTTCACTCTCACCGTTCACGCCATAATTCATGAATATCTCGGTTATCGGCTCTTGTGTGCGCAATGGGTGCCCAAGATTTTGAACCACCGCCAGAATACGGAGAAGTTCGGCGCTGCCTTCACCCATCTGATCTTGTATCACATTAAGGGTGACGATTTCCTGTCCGCAGTTGTGATCGGGGACGAACCATGGTGCCACTACTACGAGCCTGAAACACGAAGGCGAAGCTTACAATGGAAACATTAGAATTCACCACCCCCAAAGAAAGCAGAGGCCACCATTTCCGCCAGAAAGGTGTTGTTGACTTTTATTTTTCGATCGTCAGGGGCCATTACTGATAGAATTTGCTAAATCTTGAGAGACTATCAATTGTTTCCGATATTGTGAAACGCCGGATCGGCTGCGTGTCGCAATAAAAAACAAGCTACGTGAAAAATTGACGAATGGGGTCATGTTGTTCCACGACAATGCCCCTCCCCACGTCGCTGATGCGGTTAACATAAAACTGGCGAGGTTCAAGTGGGAAACGCTGTAATATCCGCCATACAGCTCAGATCTGTTGCCTTGCGACTTCCACATTTTGGGGCAATCGTAAAAACAGCTCAAGGGAACCAGATTCGTCTCCGTCGATGACGTTAAAGTCAGTTGCAGACGTTATGAAGCAGCAACCCAAGGAGCCTTATGAGACGGGAATTACGCGACTCGTTAGTCAATGGGAAAGATCTATAAATGCTCACGGAGGCTACTTTTATATAAATTACCCCGTTAGTCATATATTCGGATTGGCTCACTTTCATTTGACTCGCCCTCGTATATTCTGCGGCTATAATTTCTGTGCAACCACTCACGATACACGACCGGTGACAGCTGCTCCTGCGTAATACATTGGAACAACTGACAGCGGCATTGAGATTTTTCAGTGGTCGTTGCATATGTATACAAGAATGTAAAGAAGAATCTTGAATGACAAAGTTTCGTTAACATATTTGTCCTCAACTTGTTCATTTCATGGCCTTTACATTTTTCGTATCAAAGGCACGCACTGCTTTGCTGGTTTCGAACTGATGTAGTTCTAAAGTTCGTGTGATATTTTCTGTACTTATTAAATAGACAAGAACATGGAAGCATTGACACCAGTTATGTTGGGCACAATTTTTGGCATAGACGAGTATAATATTTTATGACAAAATACATAATTTACTTCTATTGACAGTGCGTAGCGTCCAAGAATTCGTTTGCAGCATCTTTGGCAATGGCATTCATGTATTTGATCCCTAGGCAAATTGTTTAAGAGGAAGCTTTATCTTGGGCCCAACTCCAACGCGGCCTATTCAGATACATGTAAAACGCAGAAACGCTTTTCTGAGATAACTCGTGAATCGCTTTTAATGAAATTTGTTGCATTTTAGAAAGTAAGTTAAATTGTAGTGTCTATTGGAAGCGGAATTTCGATTTAGGGCCGGAACTTTATTGAAATATTTTGAAAAATTCAAAACTTCGAAAAAAAGAAATAGAAGGACGAAGTTAACAAATTAATAGTTTTGCATCAAGAACAGATATCGCGGTCCTGTAAACGGCATCCATTACACCATTCAAAGCGGACGAATTCGATATGTCTATTTGTATCTTACGTGAATTTGTTATGTTATGTACAAGGGTTCTGCAAGAGCCGTATTTACATAATACTTAATTTTTTAGACTCATGTGTAACATGTCAATTTTGCCCGCTGTAGATGTACTATTATCTTCAATTCACAGCATTGTGATATTAATTTTCGTTGCTGATTTAGAGAGTTGTTAACTTCATTGTTTCGTTTTCTGAATTTTTTTTATTTTTACCACTTTTCAATAAAACATTGACGACCTAAATCGAAAATTCGAAGCAAACAGTCACTATAATTTAACTTTTTCTTTTAAATGCAACAAATCAAATTTGGTGCAGTGGTTGCCGGGAAAACGAATGCTCCTTCTACATGTATTTAGATAGGAGCATCCGACCTAATGTTCCCTCTTAGGAGGAGGCCGAGCTGCAATGTGAGCGACGTGAGCAGTGTGAGCAATGCAACGGAGACTATCATACATGATTACATGGTTTGAAGTGTATGAAGTTGAATATCCACATAGGTGGAAAGGCCTGCAAAAGTGGCTGCAAAATGGCGATTCCCACAAAACAGACCATGTTCATATTGAGAGCAGGTGGGACACCAAGTGTGAGCGACACATTAGCGGCCACCGAAAGAAGAAAAAGAAATGTGCAGGTAGGAAAAGAGGCAACGCTAGAATGCCAACACAGCGACATGAACTATAACTATAACGCCGTATAACTTGCACTCGAATCAATCGGGTGACGCTGATTCGTGTGCAAGTTACGGCGACTGTCAATGCAAACAGACGGGGCCCTGTCCAATCTGCTTGCGCTGCTGGTTGTCACTCGTTACTAGACGGCCATGTGCGACGCAGGCAAGCACTGTGCCTGAAGTCGGATAGCTGAATGTGCTGTAAGCGACCTGTAGTGCGCGAATTCCCACTGTTGTCATGTGGATCTTAGCCAATGTACAGTGTATTGTTTGAACCGTATGCGGTGATTGAATGCCAAGTCTAATTTGTCTAAAGATGCAATTTTCGTAAGTGTGCACCTTCGTTTCTTCAACTATTTATATATATATATATATATATATATATATATATATATATATATATATATATATATATATATATATATATATATATATGGCGTCTTCAAAGTTGCAGCACCCAGGTCCCGACGTAATATATGCAGGAAAGAGATGACGGACCTTTTGGAAGTAAGAAGTGTTTACTTAACATTTTCGGCTGGTGGACCAACCTTCGTCAGAGTACAGTATGTACTCTGACATAGGCACAACAGTTAAGTACGCAATATACGCATATGATTCAAAAATACCTATTTCTGACATTAACCTGCATCATTTAATATCCAAAGCTAACGACGTGCCGTCGGAGATTTCCTCGTGGTCAAAAATGAATCGACTTAAGATGAATCCACATAAAACTAAAGCAGTTATAGTTCGTGCTAAAAATAAAACAGTGCCTACTTACCAGCCGTTAATGATTTATTTACAGCGAATAGATATTGTTGATACGCATAAAATACTTGGGGTTTACTTTTCATTGAACTTAAGTTGGGATGCTCACGTTAACTACCCCTGTAAGAAAATCTCGTCTGTAACACGAGTCGTGTCTCGCTGCCGTATTCTGCTGCCACTCGGGGCCAAACTTCAAATGTATCACGCGTTGTTTAACTCGCATCTAAGTTATTGTACGTTGATATGAAGCACAACAACAAAAACAAACATAAATAAAATACTTGTTCTACAAAAAAGGATAACTCGCTACATTGGAAACATTGAACGTTTGGCAACCACCTGCAAAGCATTTGGAGGGTTCAGTATACTATGGGTTGACAATATTTACGCATATCGTTTGTTGAACACACTCTACTTTTCAGACATAGAACTAATGAACTTCATTACAGCCTTATCATGTCTAGAGCGTCGTGTTATTACAGAACCTAGAAGAAACGCCCATATATGGTCTGCACCTAGACTTCGTACAACTTATAAGTATCAAACTTTGGCATACAACGTCCCAACAACACTAAACACATATGAAAACACAAACAGTTACATTCTTTCTTTTGTTCTATTGTTCGCTAGCAAAAGATTCGGTATCTATAAATAATATCTCCTATACTGCTTGCAAATCAGTTATTAAAATTATTAAAATTTTTGCAACATTTCAGTGTATTTGTGTGTCATAAATATGCTGTACTATGTGTTGTAATTTGCATATGTATTTCCACGTCCATCGTATTTCAAGTGTATTCGTGTGATTTATGAACGTGTTGTATTATGCATTGTAATCTGCATGTTTTCATTTGTGCCTTTGTCACGGCTTATCTTAGTCTCTACCTGTGCACCTTGTATAGCTGCTGCCTTGTAACGGTCACCTGGGCCCAGTCAAGCCGACGGCTTTTAGCTCAGCGGACCTTCCAGCATATTGTCTGGCAAATAAACTTGAATTTGAATAAAGTGTGAGAAGCGTTCAAGCGGGCGTTCCCATGTCGACATAATTGCCCTCTCCTCCGAAACAGCGTCACCCCTTTCATTCCCCGAGCTGACACAAAGGGAAGGACGAAGGAAAGAAAATCGGGTGGTCAGGAGCTCGACGGTAGAACCTGACTAATACTTCCACAGGCTTCGCAAGAAGACGTCGACGACCACAGGACCGCAAGGGGTTATTTAACGCCGTCCTGGCCCCCGTGTTAATCAGAACCGCTCGAGACTCGGATGAGAGTCACAACCGTGCAACAATGAAGTGAATACATTCTTTTCTTCTTTTTTTTTACCACCACGATTCCCGGCTTCGTCGTCATTCCGTGATTCTTGCGGTGAAGACCCACCTCACCCAGTCGAGATCGTATCAGCTGCGTGACGAAATCAAATAATTTGCAGGTATAACTTGGAATCACCTAGCGAAGGAGAGGAGTAATTGGAAATCGCTGAGAGATGCCTTAGTCCTTCACTGCACATAAACATAGGCTCATTATTATTATTATTATTATTATTATTATTATTATTATTATTATTATTATTATTATTATTATTATTATTATTATTATTATTATTATTATTATTATTATTATTATTATTATTATTATTATTAAACTGGCAGATGGAGTCCACTGTGCGGTTGGCCCTTTATCATGTGCAAAATTCTGGGAAAGCATTTCGCTTTCCGAACGTTCGCTTTGCCTTCTACGTCACTGAGTAGGCGGTATTCAATGTGTGCTCTCGCTTCGCCGCACCAGAGTCTTTCCATAACATGGAAGGACTCTGGCCGCACTGATGTTAGCTGACGAAGGTGCGGCGTCGACGAATCACGACAGCGCAAGCGAACGTTCGGAAATCGACATGACTGCGCGCCCTCGCCCCAGGATGGTGGTATTGGGCCAGCCGTATAGTGGACTCCATCTCAGAAAGTTTACCCTGTTTCACCATGGTGAGCCCTGCAAAACGAAATTGAACGGCCGCAAATATGCATCATGTAAAAAGTGCAGTTGCGCAGAGAGTAAACTTATAAGTGGTTTATCATCTATGAAACATCCAGGTCGAAGAAAGTCAGGCTTTCCTTTTTATTTACCCACCGCGAAAGGGAACTCCATGCAAGTGCTCTCTCAGAGCCACTTACCGCGCGGGTCTTCCCATGTCGGGGCACATGCTGCTGCATAGGCTCCGCTTCGTCTTCGTCCTCACACCGGACATGCTGGAGCGGTGGCGGCGGTACCGACTACGCCGGAGGAGACGCCCTCCTTTTCAGTCTGCCTTGGGCCGCAGGAACACGGCCCCTCAAAAACCTTCGCGGACCAAGGAGGAGTAAATTTTAATGGAGAGAAAGGAGGAGAGGTCGGCCTGGAGAGCGTGTCTCTAGCCTGCTACTCCTCACTGGGGAATGGGGAAGTGGGAAATACAGGGAAAGGTAGGTGGCGGATGATTATGATATGGTACAATGAGATACTATATACACTTTGTCCAATATGCGGATGCGCACTGGAGACGCAATACACTAAGACTAATCTTGTCCATACAAAAAGTAATCTTGCCACAAAAAGTTTTTGCTCAAACACATTTCGCACTGACTACACGTCTCACAGCTTCTATAGGCGATCGTCTAAACCAGTCTCACTTAAAAAGTTCAAAAGTGCTTTTATGGCACGTTGGGCACAGTCAACACTCCTCCACGCGCCCAAAAGCTTTTCTTCTGAAAAGGGGTGGGAGTCCAAGCTGTCAACGGTAGATTTGAGTTTTCTTCGTTCGGCCGCATATTGAGGGCACACGCAAAGTACGTGAGCTATTGTCTCGAGAGTGTGACAGACGCTACATTCAGGGTCCCGTGTTTGTCCAATCTTGTGGAGGTATCAGTTGGTGTATGCCACACCCAGCCGTAATCGATGAATGAGCGTTTCCTGGCTTCTCCGCAACCGAAGTGGATGCCGGAATTGTAATCCAGCGTCAAGACTATGGAGGTGCTCTTGTCGATATTCGGGGTTGTCCCAATGTTGTGCCGTAGAAGTTGTAAGGGAGGTATGGAGCAAACGGACCAAGGAGCTCCCGAGGAGCCACACATGTGCCCCGACTGTAGCATGACCACGACTATCCGCAGCCCATCTGTTTTGGGAGTGCCACCTCTACGCTCAGCACCGGCAGCGCCACCTGAGGCCGGTGCGAGTGTCGTCCTACGAGGAGTGGGTTAGGCTGGGGACCGGATCGGCGCATTCCGACAGAGTCATTCTGGACTGGCCCTTGGGTTTTGCCAAGGACGCGCAGCTCCTAGGACGGCTCTGAACACGCCTCCACTTGCTATTCCACATAACAGGGTTTCGAGCCACCCCTTAATTACTAAAAACATTTTTATCATCATCACCATTTAATTACTGTTTAAGGGAGTCAACTGAACTCCGAGATGCGCGAAAATTGCAGGACAATTGACCTCTCCACTGGCGTAGCTCACTATTAAGTCTAATTTAATGAAGTGGCACCCCCGTTTTCTTATTTTCGACAATTAAAGGCTGTTTCGTCACCGCCGCTAATTTTCTGGCTACTTGGACGGCTAATAAATGATTTGGGCTCCTCCTCTTCTGTGGGGTTTGCACGCAGAGGATGAAGAAGACGCATAGGCCACGAGGCTCGTGACATGCGCTGCGAACCACGAGTAGCGCGTCGCACACCCAGCACTGGCTATGGGACTTCTGTCGGAAGGCACACCACTCTCCTGGGAGGAGACCAAGCGGCTCAGCGACTACGTGCGGCGCCGGGGCATAGTGCAGTTCATCAAGCTATACCGCGAGGCGCGGGAGCGCCGCAACGACCGGTTCCTGTGGGGCGACGAAGTCGAGTATATGCTGGTGCGATTCGACCACACCCGCCGACGCGTCCAACTGCTGCTGCGAGGCGCCGAGCTCATTCGCGAACTCAACGAGCGCGAGCTGCAGGCGCCCGCAGGCCTCTGCTCCTGGCACCCGGAGTTTGGCGCCTACGCTATGGAGGCCGTGCCCGCGCTGCCCTATGGCGACACTCTGGCGCATTGCAACGTCGTCGAGCACAACATGCGCCAGCGCCGCGCCGAGGTCAGCGCGCTGCTCGGTCCCGACGAGGAGATCATGTGCATGACGGTCTTCCCGAGGCTCGGCTGTGCGGCATTCACGCAGCCGCCGCACGAGCCTTCGCTCAACTCGGTCACCATGCCGTCGCTATTCGTGCCCGAGCAGATGATCTACCCGGCGCACCCGCGCTTCCGCACTCTGGCCCGCAACATCCGGATGCGACGCGGCAAGCGCGTAGTCATAAACGTGCCCGTCTTTCGGGACGTCAACACTCCGCGACCCTTCGTAGAAGACCTCGGGAGGCTCGGGGCGGACCAAGAGGCGCTGCTCGCCTCCGTGCCCGACCACGTGTACATGGACGCCATGGGATTCGGGATGGGTAACTGCTGCCTGCAGGTGACGCTGCAAGCGTGCGACATTGCAGAAGCGATGCGCCTGTACGACCAGCTGGCCAACGTGTGCCCCGTCATGCTGGCGCTGGGCGCGAGCAGCCCCGTATTCCGCGGCTACCTGGTGGACAGAGACTGCCGCTTCGACGTCATATCGATGGCCGTCGACGACCGCACCGACGGCGAGATGAACACGATGCGGCCGCGCTACGCCAGCATTCCCTGCTTCATCTGCGCCGTCAACGAGTGCTACAACGACGTGCCGCTCGCTCACAACGACCAAGTGTACCGGCTCTTGCGCTCCGAGAACATTGGCCACGGCCTGGCGATGCACCTGTCGCACGTGTTCGTTAGGGACTCGCTCTCGCTGTTCAGGGAGAAGCTCGGCGACGGCGCGGAAAACGACTACGACCACTTCGAGAACCTCCAGTCGACGAGCTGGCACTCGCTGCGCTTCAAGCCACCACCGCCCAACACAGACATCGGCTGGCGCGTCGAGTTCCGGCCCATGGAGCTGAACATGACTGAATTCGAGAACGCGGCATACGTCGTGTTCGTCGTGCTTCTCACCCGCGCCATCCTGACGTTCGACCTGGACTTGGTGGTCCCCATCTCCAAGGTGGACGAGAACATGCGCGTTGCTCAGAAAGTGGACGCCGTTCTGAATGAGAGGCTGTGGTTCCGCGAGGACGCCGCGTCAGCTCGAGGCGCAGCGGAGCCGCGCGTGGCGCGCATGACGCTCTGCGAGATCGTGAACGGCAAGCCGAGTGCAGGCTTCCCTGGTCTCGTGCCACTCGTGCGCACCTTCCTGGCTGGCATCGAAGAAGTGGACGTGAGCACCCGCTGCACAGTGGAGCAGTACCTGCAGCTCATCGAGAAGCGCGCCTCCGGCCAGCTAATGACGGCAGCGCACTGGATACGACAATTCGTCACTTCGCACCCGGAGTACAAGAAAGACTCCGTGGTGAGCGATGGCGTCACGTACGACCTGGTGGCGCGCATCAACCGGCTGCAGCACAACTTCTGGTGCTGCCCCGAGCTGATCGGCACGCCGGCCTCCAGGTCGACGGCGACCCCGCCCACCTCTCCGTCGGGAACGTCGTCGCCTTCGCACGAGGACGGCTACAGCCGCCTCGGCGGGGCTCTGCGTCGTCGGACTGATTGAAAACGCAATGAAATCGCGGGAACTAGTTGATGATACTCGGAAAATGAGCGGATTAGTAAAGAAATACTTATCGTGATCTCTGCGGCAGTGTACCATTCTAGAGGCAGAAAATCGCCTGCTGTGCTAATATTAGTAATTATTACTGACTCGTGCCAATTCCCATCGCATTTAGAATTTATAAGCGTGCCTTGCTAACACTATGGGACGCATTACACTTTTACAGCTGTCATGTAATAAATTTAGATCTATGCTATAGCGAAACTAGAGGTTCTTGTTCTTTTTTATGCAGGGATTTCGAAGCCGGGAAACCGTGACGGTGCACTTGGGACTTGATTTTGCGCACTCATCTTGTTCTGTAGACAGGCGCGCCCGGAACGTGCGTTCTTTTTGTTCCCTTTAGCAATAGAAACAAACATTGCGCACGCTATGTCCATCTTATGTGTTTTCGCGGGTATGTACGGCCAGCTAGCATATGCTGTTGTCGATTACGTAATTTTTGCTTGGCGTGTCAGTGCGTAGAACATAACGGGGAGATCTAGGCTGCTATCTTGTACACGTTCGATTTCACCTCTCGCAATTGTCCAGGCTGCGCCGATATCGCGGCCTAGGCCAATCTAGTCCAATCGAGTGAGACGAAATCGAACGTCGGCTTTTCGAACGTGTACAAGATAGCAGCCCTGAACGGTACCACGCCAGTTACCTGCTCTTCAAGAAGACAGTTATGCCCTTCACTAATGATCAAAAGGCTAAAATGATCCTCGCTCTGGGGGCGGCGCATGGCGACAATTGAGGAAGGCAGCCGAGCTATTCCGGATGTGGCAATGTGGAGGACGACCTAGTCCATCAACAATATTGAGAACGTGCGAAGTCCTTTGCGAGACGTGTAGCTTCACGAGAGAGCGACACAGGACTGCGACCGTACGCGGAAACGGATGTTTTGGCATTCTTTGCTGCTAACCCTCACGGTAGTGTGCCCAACGCCAGAGCGCAGGCCGGAATCTCAAGGTCATCAGTGCGGAGCAATAAAAAAAAAGAAAAGGTGATATGATCCCGTACCATGTACATCTTCATCAAAAACTTGAAGTCCGAGATTTTGAGAACAGACTTTGTCAATTGCATTTTCACGAAATGTGAAGAAGAACCGGACTTTCTCACTCGCGTGCTTTGGACGGGTGAGGCTAATTTCTTCAGAAATGCGCACGTTAATCTTCACAACACGCACTACAGGAGTGATAGGAATCCCCACTGGCTGGCACAAACACGGCAACGATACCAGTGGTCGTTTAATGCGTGGTGCGGTATTTTTGATGGCAACATCATCGAACCCATCTTTTTTGACGACACACTAACGACGGAACGCTACGTCGACGACATCCTCGAGGGCACCGTGAACGACGTCTGTTGCAACGTTCCACTTGCGCACCTTCAGAACATCTGGTTTCAACACGATGGTGCTCCTGCGCATAGTAGTAGTCAGTCTCAAACGTGGCTCGACAACCTTTTTTCCTGGACAGTGGATTGGCCCGCACGGACCTGTACCAGGCCTGCACGGTCACCGGACATGTACTTCTTGTGAGGCTACGTGAAAGATCGCGTGCATAGCAGCGAAACTACCACAGCGGACGCCCTAAAGGCAAAAATAAGCACAGTCTGCCGCGAGATTCCAACGTCGTTGGCCAAAGCTGCAACAGCACAAGTGTTGGAAAGAAGCAAGTGATGTATTGCTTCAGGCAGCGACCTGTTTGAACACGTGCTATAAATGGCAGTGGAAAATAACCGCTCAAAACTGGTGTAAAACGTGACTGTTTAACGCACGTTCATGATATCGCCCTATCCTTACATAAAAAAGCTTGCGACAAGGATAGAAATAGGTAAAAAAAACTTCTTTGTTTTGCTTTTTTTTCTGGAGTTCAAGAGACAGAAAGCGTAAATGGTTAAGCTATGTAGATGTTTCTTTGTAGGCGGCTGAGACGCCTTACGTGCTTTTGGATTATCTTGCTTACGCACTTTTGTTTTTTTGTGCTTTTTTTATTGAAATAAACTCCCGAGTAGCTATTTTCTGTTCTTCCGAGACAGACAGACAGACAGACAGACAATGAACTTTATTTGATCCTGAGGAGCTTCAGCGGAGGCCCCTATCGGGGACCCGCGGAAGCCGCTGGCCGCGTCCAAGTCGGGGCAGGAACGCCGTGATGTTCCGCCCTTTCTCGGGCCCTCTGGATTGCCTCTAGTTGTGTCTGGAGCGATGGGCTCCGGAGTGCCTCTTCGCAGTCGGCTTTGCTGGAGAGAGGGCCGTTAGGTAACGCGGGGCATTGCCAGAGCATGTGCGCTAAGGAACAATAGATCTCATTACAGTCCGGACAGCTCGAATCGACGTCTCTGTAGATACGGCTGAGAAAGCCCAGCGAAGGGAATGAGCCCGTCTGGAGCATTCTAAGTAAAACTGTCTGAGACCTGTCTAACTTCGGGTGAGGAAGAGGATAGGCCCTTCTGCTAAGCCGATAGTGAGATGTTATCTCCTGAAAAGTAAGGAGCGGATCGTTCTGCTGGATTTCATCCTGTCCCCATAAGGCCTCCATGCCGCCGCGGCGTGTTAGATCTCGCGCACGGTCATGGGCAAGCTCGTTGAGGTTAGGTATGTTCTGATGAACGTCCGCACCCATATGGGCGGGAAACCAAGAGATGAAGTGAGTGCCAGGGTTTGTTCTCTTTTCCAGAATGGAGGCAGCCTCGTGGGCTAGGTTACCCGATTCAAAAGCTTTGATGGCCGCTCGTGAGTCGGTGAAAACGTTGGTGCGCGAGGGGTCGGTCATGGCCAGGGCTATGGCGACCTGTTCCGTGACTCCACTTGAAGCAAACCTAACCGACGCCGAGGAGCGTAATTCCCCTTTGCCGTCAATGATCGCCAAAGCGAACGTGCTAGAGTTGCCGTACTGAGCCGCGTCGACAAAGACAGTCGAATCCTGATTCTCACTGGCCTTCTGTAAAATCGCCCGTGCTCGGGCTTTTCGTCTCCCTACATTGTATTGCGGGTGCATATTCCGAGGGAATGGGCTGACCACAAAGGTTGCCCGTGCCTCCCTGGATAAGGTGATTTTCCGTTCATTGAGTATTCTTGGAGCCATGCCGGCCTCGTCAAGGATGCGTCTCCCAGCCCTGGTTGACGAGAGCCTGACTACCTGAGCGGTGACCTGCGCTTCGATCACTTCATCAATGTCGTTGTGCATACCGAGTTTGTTTAACCTGTCCGAGGAAGTGCTTACTGGTAACCCCAGTACCTTTTTTATGCTCTTGCGCATGAGAATGTTCAGCTTATTCTTTTCGGTTTTGGTCCAGTTAAGGGCCGAGGCTACATATGTGATGTGGCTCATTAGGAAAGCGTGATGGATCCTGAGGAGGTTGTCTTCACTTAGTCCCTTCTTTCGTCCGGATACTCTAGCAACTAGTCTCAGCATGCTCTCGGTTTTCGCCGTGATGCGCGTGAGCGTTTTGGCGTTACATCCACGCGCGTCAATCAGTAATCCTAGGATTCGGATATATTCGACTTGAGGAATGGGCTGCCCGTTTCTCGCAAAGAGGGATATGGGAAGTTGGTTTAGGGGGGTGAGCCCCCGAACACCTTGCCTGGCTGGCCTGTAAAGTAACAATTCAGATTTGTTTGGTGATAGTTGGAGGCCTGTGTCTTCCAGGTAGGACTCCGTTGCGTCTAGGGCTGATTGTAGCGAGTGCTCTACCTCTGCAAGTGATCCTCTGGGGCACCAAATCGTGATCGTCTGCGTATAGCGAGTGGCTTATATTAGGAAGGGATTTGAGCCTTTCTGACAAGCCCTTCATGACTATGTTGAACAGTAAGGGGGAGATGACTGCTCCTTGGGGAGTGCCTCTGGCCCCTAGCGCGAACTCATCTGACTTGAGTTGTGCAATCCTGATGGTGGCTGTTCTGTTCATGAGGAATGATCTAACAAAAGCCTGAAACCTTGCTCCCAGACCTAGGCTGGCCGTGGCCTGCAGGACAAATCGATGAGATACAGTGTCAAAGGCCTTGGTCAGGTCAAGGGCTAAGATGCCCCTTACATCCCTAGTGCTGTTATCGAAAATTTGCTTCTTAAGGAGTAGCATTACATCCTGTGTGGAAAGGCCGGGCCTGAAGCCGACCATGTTGTGCGGGAACAGTTCGTTGCGTTCTATGTAATCCGATATCCTGTGCAGGATCGCATGCTCCGCTACCTTGCCTACGCAAGAGGTTAGCGATATCGGCCTTAGGTTGTCAAGGTTTAGGGGCTTACCCGGTTTCGGGATAAGCACAACCGAGGCCGCTTTCCACTCGTCCGGGACGCACCCATTCTCCCAAGTTTTGTTGATCTCTTTCGTTAGCAGCTCAATTGATCTATCATCCAGGTTCCTTAGCAGTCTGTTTGAGATGCCGTCCGGACCTGAGGCCGACCTGCTATTTAAGTTGTGAAGTACTGCTCTGATTTCGGACTCCGTGAAAGGGTCATCGAGCTCCTTTACCGTGTCACATTCGATGTTGGGATATTCCTCTGAGTGTGCTGCGCCTAGCGGGAGATATCTATTGGCTACCTCGTCTAAGAGCGTTTGTTCGGTTCCTCCTTCTTGTTTGTACCTGTGAATGAGGCGGCACAATGTCTGTCTTTGATTGCTTTTGGTTTGCGTGTCATCTAGCATGTGCTTAAGGAGATTCCATTTTCCGCCTGTGCGCATGCGCCCATCGACTGCTGAACAGATTTCATCCCATTGTAGCCTAGCTAACTCGGTGCAGTACTGTTCAATCTCCCTGTTAAGTGCGGCAACCCTCTTTCGCAACCTCCGGTTAAGCCTTTGCGTTTTCCATCGCCTCAAAATAGAGGCTTTAGCTTCCAAGAGATGTGCGAGGTGCGGGTCCATCCTGGAAACCTCGAGCTCGGTTTGAATAGTTTTTGTAGCCTTTTCAACGTCTGCTCTGAGTCTCTCGACGAGTTCGCTGAAGCTGGCGTATTCGCCAGTGTCCTCCTTTCTGAGCTTACGGAAAGCATCCCAGTCCGTAACTTTAAATTCCCTGGCCTGTGGGGCTCTGACCTGAAGGGTAACACTAATGATGAAGTGATCGCTCCCCAGGTTTTCTTGCTTGTTATCCCATGTTGTTTGCTCTACATTTCTGATAAGGGCAAGATCGGGGGTTGTGTCTCTAGCCACCGACGTGCCCAGTCTCGTGGGGAAACGGGGATCGGTGATGACTGTTAGCGCTAGGTCATCGATGGCCCGCGCTAGATTTGTGCCCTTAGCTGTCTGCCTGATGTACCCCCATGCGTTGTGTGGGGCGTTGAAGTCTCCCGCGATTACTGACGGTGCCTCTCTAGCGAGCGAAGCCGCCTTCATAAACAGGGAGTGGAAAGACTGTCTCTGATCGGATGGTGGGCTGTAAACATTGAGGATGAACACGCTTTGTTTAAGCCAGCTGTTGGGGATAACCTCAACCAGAAGCGCCTCCATTCTGCCGCGACTTGGCTGAATATCATGTTCAACGTATGCGAGCTTTTTGCTCACTAGCGTAGCTATACCTCTCTTGGACTCCCCCCTTGCCGCCACCGATTTGTAGCCTGCGAGGCTGGGTGTAACACACAGTGTCTCCTGTAGCAAAATTACTTGCGGCCTTTTGGCCTCAGCTGTAATGTACTGTTGCAGCGAAGTCTTGCGCCTTTGAAAGCTAGCACAATTCCACTGCCAAATTACTAGATCCTTTTGAGTGCCCGCCATTTTGCTAGTTTATATTTTGATGACCCTTCGGGGCTATCCCAGTGCCGTCATTAGCTGCAGCTTGCCTACGAACCTTTGAATTGGCCTTTATAGCCATCTTGTTTTCAACTGCTACTACTTTATTCTCTATAGCTCCTACTTTACTTTCAAGTGCTCCCATGCGCTGCGCGAGCTGGTTAATGCTTGCCTGATTTTCTTTGGAAATCCTAAGTAACTCTTGGAGCATTTTGTTCTGCGAGCTCTCCGCACCGGCAATCTCCGACTCGCTCATCTCCGAGTCGTCCTCAAGTGGAGGGGGCGCCTTACGTTTGGCTTTGCTGACCTCGACTTTGGGTTCCTGCGTGCTTTTCTGCACGGCATTATCCGCCGCTTTCGCACCCTCGACCCTGCTTTGGATGGCCTGCGCAACTTTCTGCTTGCATAGCTCTTCTTTGAGACTAGCAATCTCCTGACGTAGTCGTTGAATTTCCCGCTCTGCACTATGCTCTGGCGATACCGACCGCGTTACCTTTCTGGGCTTGGGCGTCTTCGCCACTCGATCTGCCCAGGTGAGCTCTTCCTGAAATCTCGTTCGAGACGCCGAGCGCCCTCTGGAACGGGAGCGGCTCCGCTTGGCGTCGCGCCACAGCGTAGATGGCGTCCTGGAGCGACCTCTTCCAAGGGTGCTGGCGACGCTGGTACATACGCTGGAGTCGCGTGACTGCATTCCTCGCGCCAGCTGCATCTTCTCGGCACGCCGGTGACGTTGGCGTCTTCTCCTTCTGACAATGTAGGGGACGTGAAACCTGTGTTTGCATACTCTGTCCGCCGTGGGATGTGGGCCTTCGCATAGCGAACACTTTGGAATGCACTCATGATCATCCGCTGGTGATTTCTGTCCGCACGTGCGGCACCACTTGCTGTTTGGGTTAGGGCAAACGTCGGCACGATGTCCTAAACCTCCGCAGCCGTAACAAACCTCCGTGTGTCTCCTGTATAGCGTGCAGCGAAACATGCTGGCGCCGCAAGACACATAACTGGGCACCTTCATACCCTTGAACAATACTACCACAGCCGTGGTGTTCTTGATTCTTTTGGCCTCGATGGCTCCTGGGTTGCGGCGGTTCACGATCCTTGCTCGGAGTTGAGCCTCATTGACATCCACGTCGACACCCCGTATTACTCCTTTACACGTGTCGTCAGGGGGAGCCGGGTACACAGAGATCCGGTACGTGCTTTCGCCTAGTCGGACTTGCTGTGCCTTTACGTAGGCGCACGCATTTTTCTCGTAAGGAGTACACACCACATAGATGTTTTGGGTACCGTTGGGGCAAATGGTGTCCTCTTCAATTTCGGCCGGAGCCAGGGCCGCCGCCATGGCTAGGGCTTGCTCGAAACGTATTCGGCTAACCTTGGTCACGTTCAGGCCGTCCCTTGGCCTGACGATGATGCGATACGTGTCCCTTGGCAGTCGAGGGAGCCTTGAAGTGGCGACGATGCGCTGGTACGCGCTCCGTGGGGCGGCAGTGCGGCCTCCGTCCTTTCGCTCACCACGTCTTGGGTTGCCTTCGCGGGTAGTAGTCGCCACTCTCATCCCCTTGCCGTTCTTGCGGCCATATGCCGTCATCCAGCCAGGGCTGCTTGCTTCTTCTTGAGAGATCTCTTCTCCGTCCACGATCTCCATCCTGCGCTCCATCTTGGCCCGTGGTCGCAGGGCTAGGCTCCGGCCTACCCGCGCTGCCTCGCCGAGTTTAGGCCTAGCTACCGCGCTAGGGTTGGCTGTGCCGCGGCGCAGTCGGAACTTCACACACTCGTAAAACGTCGAAAACGTCACCCACCGTGAAACGTCCGGTACCGGTGAAGTCCTCACAACTTGCTGCGTCGATTAACGCATAATTTACTCGGTTTCGAGGAAGGAAACCAACGGAAATCATTGAAAAAACCAGAAGCCGAAATCATCGCATCCGCACTAGTCGGCTTCTTCGTCTTCCTGTTCTTCCGAGAGCTGCCTTTTTTCTTCTTTCGTGCCGTATTGCGCACTTTATTTTTTTAAAGATTGGTTGAATTTCTTTTGTAGCTTTGTTTAGTGATACGCGAAGGTTAAAGCTATCCCGTGTGCCTCATGGTCGAATTAACACAACATTCTTTGCGTCCGCTGATATTGACGTTTATCGCACCGCTCTATAGTTAGGTCTCGAAACCTCTCGAGCCATCCTACATGACGAAGCCTTACACGATGCGGCGATAAACGAACGTAGTCATATTTCTTTCAAAGGCTGTTTGGAGGCGCTTGAGTACCGGCGTCTGAGCGCGCATCTATTTCATATTTCGCGTATTTCGCAGGCTTTAGTTTTTTCTTGAGAAAACCAACCAGGCGCACTTCAGCAAAAAATAACTGCTTCATCTGGAAGTTAATAATGGTAAGCTACAACTTTGTAATTGGCATGTTTGCGATTCAAACAATAATTAAAAGTTAACTAATTAAAATCGAGAGAGAGAGAGAAATAGCAAAGAGAGGAAAGGCAGGGACGTCAACCAGAGGAGCGTCCGGTTTGCTACCTACACTGGGGGAAGGGAAAGGGGGAACAGAAAGAGAAAAGCGGGATAAAGGGAACACTATCTGTGCACGCAGCAAAGTGCTTGGAAATCAGACAAGTCAAAGCAAGTGCTACGTCGATACATTAGGCTGCCGTCAATCTTGGTGGTTCATAGTAAGTGATGCACGTTGAAGTTACCAGTGGAGACCAATGATCAGGTGCGCATCAGCAGTACGTTGCAGTGCATGGCAGTATATCTTTAAGCTAAACCCCAGCCGTTCTGACTTCAGTGCGAATATAATGATGCGGGTGGGCCATGATGTCTACTCAAGAGTTGCAAGTACTGAATTGAGAGCATCCAGCACTTGCATTGCACTTCGCGCTGACGGAGTGTGCAGGTTATTTAAGAACATTCGAAGGGTATTCATCAGAGACCGGAGCATCATAACGACTTGCCGGTCTTCTTCAGGCAATTTGTCAGGAACCCGCGCTGTTCTCTCTACAGCCGTGCGCAGCTGTATCACTTGACGTGGCTCCGGCTCCGGCTGGCATCAGCAGCGGCATCGCCTCCGGCTGTGGCATCGGTTGCGGCATCAGCTGTGGCTTCGGTAGTAACTTCCGCTGTTGTTCTGGCTTTGGCTGTTGCTTTAGTAGTGAGGACCAAGTTGTATTGTTCTCCGCCATGGCCTTGTCAGATTTAGATTGAATTGCCCCAGGCCTAGCGGGTAGAGGAGGAGGTGTTGTCGGATGGGGCGTACTCTTCATAGAGGTATCAGCGTACTTTCAAGTCCGGCGGCGTCGGGAGCGTCGCTTTCTAACGGCCGCAACAGCTTCCCGATGAGACGAATGGTCTCTCGCCATCTGCTTCAAGATCGTCTTTTCCTTCTTCATTTTGGGGCAGTCCTTCGAGGAAGCATCATGGGACCCAAGGCAGTTGGTGCATTTGAGAACCGTGGCTGCACAAGAGTCTGGAGCGTGGGGCTTGCTGCAGCGTGGGCAAATTCTCGTGTTCACGCACACGGCACTCACGTGTCCCAGCCTCATACAATTGCGGCATTGCAGTGGCCTTGGGATGAATGGTCACACAGGGTGTCTAAAATGTCCCACCTTGACGTGCGAAGGGAGAGTCTCGCCGTTGAATATAATTTTCACACAGCGGGATGTGCCGAAGCGATACACATGTCTTAGGGCGACGCCATCAACGGCAGGATTCACTAGAATCGGCAAGTCGGCGCTGGAGATTGAAACGTTGACGTCGTAGATGACACCAGTAGTTGAACCACTGCTCTGGGGGATGTACGAGCAGAGCTTAACGCCACCTAGTTCTGTAACTGTAGACAAATTTCTCAGCGCAGTCTCATGTGTGACGTCGATAGCCAACGCATTTTTTCGTGTGTTGGCTCTAACGTCTGCTATCTGATTTGGCACCACCGCTTCAAGTTGCAGCGATACAGACTGTCTGTTGAGTCGCCTCAGGTTGTCGGTAGCGAGTTCTGGTACGAATAGAATCGTACTGACTGCGGTATTCTGAGTTGGTCCTACCGTTGGCGTGCTCGAAGACATGGATGCCCTGGTGGTTTGTCTTCGTTTCGCCTTGCGGCACCGCACAAGCTCGAAGGCTTCATCGGAGAAGTCCTCACTGCTGAGCGAGTAGACGCTGCTGTCATCGCCGTCGGTTTCGCTCTGGAGGCCGGTCCGATTTCTAGATGCAGCCGCCGCTAAAGTCGCCATTCCCAGCAGAGGCACTGGGATGTCAACTTGCATCCGCGCCACGAACCATGCCAGCTCTCCAAATGTTCGCAGAAATAGGAAAATACAGCTGAGCTAGAGAAATAGCGTTCTGGCTCGCCAATTAAAATCGGATAATTTATTAATAATGCGTGATGAAAAAATATGGGCATTAAGCACCCACGACCGCCGCTACTATGCAGTCGGTACGATTTCTGTGGAGCTCTTGGTTTTATTTAAAATCTTGGTCCAAGTTAACTGGGACAACCAGTGTATATATATGTATATATATATATATATATATATATATATATATATATATATATATATATATATATATATATATATATATATATATATATATATATATATATATATATATATATATTGTCACAAGCTGTCATGAACCACGCCTGCCGCGCAAACAACCAGATGAAAGAAAGAAGAGAACGACGTGAGCCAGGCTGCCGCGAGACCGCTCTTCAACAACCGCGCCTATCAACCAGATTCATCTGGTTCTGCATTAAAACACCTCGTGTGTAACATTTGGTGGAGCTGTGCGGGGTAACTCCCACGACCTACTACGGAGCCACCAGCACAAGAGCTACGCCGAAGCCGTCGCCTCGCCGGACTTTCGCCGTCGCGCTCAGTCATGGCCACAGAGCAAAATACCCTCACCAGCAGTGCCTCGGCGAGCCCAGTCCCTATCCAGCACTACCGAGAGCCACGCACGTTCTCGGCGAAGGCAGAGGAAGATGTGGATGAGTGGCTAACCCATTACGAAAGGGTAAGCCAATACAATAACTGGAACGCTGCCAGTCAGCTTAGGAACGTTGTTTTCTTCTTGGCCGGCACGGCGTTGGTATGGTACGACAACCACGCGGACATGCTAACTACTTGGACACGCTTAGTTGAGGAAATCAAAAAGTGTTTCGGTGACTCGGACGCAAAGAGGAAACGTGCGGAACTCACATTAGCCCAGAGAGCTCAGGTACCCGGCGAGACTTGCACTACCTACATCGAAGAAATTTTGAAGCTGTGCCGCACCGTCAACCCTCAAATGACAGAGGAAGATAAAGTGGGGCACGTGGTAAAAGGAATAGCGGAAGACGTGTACAACTTCCTCATTGGTAAAGAGAACTTGCACACTGTATCAGAACTGATACGGCACTGCCGTACGTTCGAGGCGCTGAAGACTCGCCGAATTACACCAAAGTTTGGACGGCTGGCCAATGTAACGACTGTAGCAAGTGTTGACACGAGTCCTCTGCTCCCAGACCTTTCGTCCGCCATCCGCCAGATAGTCCGCGAGGAGCTCCAGCGACATGACGAACAGGCACGTTATGCGGCGCCTCGTTGCAGCTCCTCCGTTTTCCGAGACACTTTTCGGGAACCCCCTTCGGCTACTTGGAACCACTCGGTGAACGTCGCGGATCTTATCGGCTCCAGAGACGAACCGCATTACATTACGACCGAACCACCACGCAATGATTCGCCCCCTCAACGTTTTGATTCACGCCCACGCAACTTTCGTCCACGAAGACTCGCCGCTACCTACGACTTTCAAGGGGAGAGCCTCGTTACCCTCAACCGATGTCTTCGGCAGATTACTTCAATCCGCATTCTGAAGTTCGCCCTTCGCCAGTGTGTTACTGCTGCGGCATGCCTGGCCATATAACTAGGTACTGTAGCCGACGCCGAGCATCAAACTACGGATCGTCAGCGCCGACTACGCGGTCTAGCGGTCGTACACTGCGCACTCAGTGGCCAGGAGACTCCTCTTCAGGAAGCCACTTTCGAGAGGACCGATGCACCACCCAGGAGACCTACTTTGGAGCAGAAAGAACCCGGAACCGCTACCGCTCCCCTGCCTCCGACCGTACTCTGACGCCACCACCAGCCTTCCGAGCCTCCCGATCACCATCCCCTCGGCCGCGATTCACGTCACCATCGCCTCGGCGCCGTTTCGTGTCGCCCCCGCCGGGAAACTAGCCAGCGCGGCCGATGGAGGTGAGGTCGCTGGAAAATGTGTGCTGCCGACTCAACTGCCTCCAACTATTTTCATGTTAAAGAATAAGGTTCATGTACTGATTGATGGGGTCTCCACAATGGCTTTAGTCGACACGGGAGCAACTGTCTCGGTCATGAGTGTGGGGTTTAAAGGCCTTCTGGGACGCAAGGTTATGTTTCGTTGGGACCAGTGCACAAGTTTCCGTGGAGTCAGTGGTGAAGCATTATACCCGGTTGGTGTGTGTAACGTGGATGTGTCTTTGGGTGGGAAAGTTTTTAATGCAGAGTTTACTGTTCTTCCTCGCTTCTCGCATGACGTGATTCTGGGGATTGACTTTTTGCAGTTGTGTGGTGCGAATGTTGATTGCCGGACGGGAGAATTCAGTGTCGACACCAGTGTTTCACCTGTGCTCTTAGAAGGTGAAGCTTGCCCGGAGAGTGTGCTGTGCGTGTCTGAGGATACAGTTGTGCCCGCCTTATCCGCGATGCGTGTTGCCGTCGCCTGTTCATCTCCGACTCCTCTCTCGTTCGATGCTGCAGTGGAACCTGTACATCGGAACTGCCTCAAGAAAAACGTATTAGTTCCGCACTGCGTGGTCTCAGTGACCAATGGATGCGCGGGGCTGTGGGCGCTAAACTGTTCCACTGAAGCGGCAGTGCTACCTCAAGGCCTAAAGATTGCCACGTTTCCGACAGACTCTCCCGTATCGGTGGCAGTACTTGCGGAACTCCCCGATGAAGGAGCAACCAGTGTCTCGAGCTCCGGGAGCTCGAAGATACTTTCCATGATTGATAAGTCACTCAGCGATAATGAGCGTCAAGTTTTGATGGCCCTGCTTACGAAACATACCTCGGTATTCGACTTTGCGCAGCACAATGGACCGCCATCAATTCCTGCGTCCAGAACTCGTCACCGCATCAACACAGGAGCCGCCCAGCCAATCCGACAAAAACCCTATCGTGTATCCCCATCAGAACGCAAGATAATCAGTGATCAGGTCCAAGAAATGCTATGCAAAGGCGTCATTCGAGAATCATCTAGTCCTTGGGCAGCCCCCGTAATATTGGTGAAGAAGAAAGACGGTACGTGGCGGTTCTGCGTTGATTACCGTCGCCTAAACGCCGTTACTAAGAAAGATGTATATCCGCTCCCCCGAATTGACGACGCCATCGACTGTCTCTTTGCGGCATCATATACTTTTCCTCAATCGATTTACGGTCAGGTTACTGCCAAATTCCTATACACAAGGACGACAGAGAAAAGACAGCATTTGTAACTCCCGACGGACTATTCGAGTTTAACGTGATGCCTTTCGGGTTGTGTAACGCGCCCGCGACGTTCGAAAGGTTCATGGACACGATATTACGCGGCTTAAAATGGGAAGTTTGCATGTGCTACTTAGACGATGTTGTGATCTTCGGGCGAACGTTTAGTGAGCACAACAAACGTTTGGATTTGGTCTTGAACTGCTTGGAGAAAGCGGGTCTTGTGCTCAATTCAAAAAAATGCCGTTTTGGGGAACGGCAAACTCTTGTGCTAGGCCATCTGGTCGCTAAAGAAGGCATCCGACCAGATCCGCAAAAGACTGCGGCCGTAGAAGCATTTAGAGTACCCAACTCTGTCAAGCAGTTAAGAAGTTTCTTGGGCTTGTGCTCCTATTTTCGCCGCTTCATTCCCCGGTTTGCTGACATGGCTCATCCCCTTACACGCCTTCTCCAAAAAGGCGTTCCCTTTGAATGGACTGCAGATTGCGACTCATCATTTCGCCAGCTCAAGTTCCTGTTGACATCCCAACCAATTCTTCGCCACTTTGATCCTTCATCACCAACTGAGATTCACACCGATGCCAGTGGCGTAGGCATCGGTGCTGTGCTAGTTCAGCGTGTTGGCGACCGAGAGCACGTGATCTCTTACGCTAGCCGGTCCTTGAGCCGCTCCGAGCGCAATTACACAGTCACCGAACAAGAGTGTCTGGCGGTCATCTTCGCCGTGCAACGGTTTCGTTCGTATCTCTATGGGCACCCCTTCACTGTCGTAACAGATCATCATTCGCTATGCTGGCTTGTGAATCTGCGGGATCCCTCAGGACGACTAGCGCGCTGGGCCCTCCGTCTACAGGAATACGATTTCGTTATTTGCTACAAAAGTGGTCGGCGGCATGCTGACGCTGATTGTCTCTCTCGGATGCCACTTGAAACAACTGAATGTGATGCGGACAATTTTGATGAGTACATCGCTTTTGTGTCCCCGGAATTTCCGGATATGGGTACCGTCATATCCGAGCAGCACAAGGACGAGAGCTTACAACCGCTCTTCGCGGCAGCACAGGAGTCACCTGCGGGCAGTCGCTTTCGCCTACGGGATGGTGGCGCGCTGTATAAGAAGAGCTACTCGACCACCGGTGCACGCTACCTCTTAGTTGTCCCCACGAACCTTCGCCACCAAGTATTACACGCCATGCACGATGACCCAACTTCCGGTCATCTTGGTTCCACACGGACACTCTACCGGGCTCAAGAACGTTTTTACTGGCCTAAGATGCGGAAAGATATCGAACGGTACGTCGCCAGCTGCTCTAAATGCCAGCGCTACAAGCGTCCGCCACAAGCGCCACATGGCCTGCTTCAACCAGTTCCCCCTTCTAGCGTCCCCTTTGAGCAAGTTGGTATAGATCTTCTGGGCCCTTTCCCGCGATCCTCCAAGGGTAATCGTTGGGTTATCGTTTGCGTAGATCACGTTACCCGCTATTGTGAGACCGCCGCATTGCCATCGGCCACAGCTACAGAAGTTTCTATCTTCTTGCTGGCTAACATTATACTCCGACATGGACCTCCTCGCATAGTAATCAGCGATCGTGGGCGACAGTTTACCGCGGACGTGGTTGAAGAAACCCTTCGTCTGTGTTCATGTAGCTTCCGCCATTCTACGCCCTACCATCCACAAACTAATGGTCTGGTCGAGCGCACAAACAGAACGCTTGCCAACATGCTGTCCATGTACGTCGATTCAGCACACAAGAATTGGGACAGTATCTTGCCTTTCATTACCTATGCCTTCAATACCGCGAGGCACGAGACCACTGGTTACTCACCATTTTTCCTTCTGTATGCTCGTCCGCCGCGCTACACCCTCGACACAATATTTCCCTACTTCGCTCATGACAACGAATCAATTGATGAGCTCCTATGTCGAGCAGAAGAAGCGCGACGCCTCGCTAGGCTACGCACCATAGCATCGCAGGACCGGTCCAAGATACGCTATGACGGGCGTCACCGCCACGTTTACTTCGATCCTGGTGACCTTGTGTGGCTCTGGACGCCGTTGCGGAAGCGTGGCTTGTGCCAGAAGTTTCTCGCCCACTACGTCGGCCCTGACGTTATTCTGGAGCGCCTCAGCGATGTAAACTACCGCGTTGCGCGTCTCACGAGCAGTGGACGACGCTCGGCCAAGGCTGAAGTGACACACGTCGCGCGTCTGAGGCGTTACAATCCGCGAGATGACTGACTCGCCCGGCGGGCTTCGTCTGCCAGCGGGGAAATGTCACAAGCTGTCATGAACCACGCCTGCCGCGCAAACAAGCAGATGAAAGAAAGAAGAGAACGACGTGAGCCAGGCTGCCGCAAGACCGCTCTTCAACAACCGCGCCTATCAACCAGATTCATCTGGTTCTGCATTAAAACACCTCGTGTGTAACAATATATATATATATATATATATATATATATATATATATATATATATATATATATATATAAACTAACATTTTCTACATGCAATGTTGTCGTCGGGTGTATTTATCGTAGTCCCTCATGTGAGGTTGAAGTGATGGAAACACTGGGCTTGTACGCGCAAAATAACGTTTTGGGGGCCAGACCAATACTTCTAGGGGATTTTAACCTGCCTGATGTGAACTGGCAAACATTTGAACACCACTCACCAAGTGCTGATATGCTTTTCGAACTCATGCTTTCATTGAATCTCAGCCAAATCGCAACAGAGCCCACACGTGTTCAAGGAACTACTTCTAACATACGTGATTTAGTTTTTTTGAGCCATCATTTCTCGTTAGAGCAAACGCATCTTGATGGCATGTCCTTCATTGATGGCATGTCTGATCATAAGATTACTTTATGTGTTCTACCTGCTCAGAATACTACATTTTCTTCCCAACCACGCATCACTTACCCGGACTTCAATAGATCAAACGATACGAGTATTATTGACTACTTATCTAACGAATTTACCGCCTTTGAAGCACTTTCAATACATCCCACTACAAACATCGTAACACTGTGGCATAGGTTCAAAAATATTATGTTTCATTGTGTTTCCAAGTATGTACCTTCTAAAGTTAAAAAAACGAGGAAGCACAATCCCTGGATCTCACGTGACATCATTTATGCCAAACGTAAAGGCAAGCGTCTGAAAAAATCAATGAAAACAGCACCTAATCCTTCATCTCGAATTAATCTTACTCTAGCTATCCAAGACATGAAATCTAAAATAACGACAGCGAAGTCAAACTTAACCGGAGGTGTTTCAAACACACTTCAAGGATGCCTAAGAAATTCAGAGAGCAAATTCTGGAACTACCTTAAACCTAAGGCATCAAGTGATCCTCAAGTGTCGCCCGAAACTAACAAACAAAGAGCTAATTCACTAAGTAACTATTTTTCTTCTATCTTCACAACTGACGATCGGAAACTACCTCTAATTGACACTTCAAGGATGCCTAAGGATGCCTAACACACTTCAAGGATGCCTAAGAAATTCACAGAGCAAATTCCGGAACTACCTTAAACCTAAGGCATCAAGTGATCCTCAAGTGTCGCCCGAAACTAACAAACAAAGAGCTAATTCACTAAGTAACTATTTTTCTTCTATCTTCACAACTGACGATCGGAAACTACCTCTAATTGACACTTCAAGGATGCCTAAAGATGCCTAACACACTTCAAGGATGCCTAAGAAATTCACAGAGCAAATTCCGGAACTACCTTAAACCTAAGGCATCAAGTGATCCTCAAGCGTCGCCCGAAACTAACAAACAAAGAGCTAACTCACTAAGTAACTATTTTTCTTCTATCTTCACAACTGACGATCGGAAACTACCTCTAATTGACATCACCGTTAATAGCACACTAAGCCCCCTTGCCGTCACGGAGGCCGGAGTACTGAACCTTCTGCTAAACCTGGACACGAAAAGAGGGCCAGGCCCGGATAATATACCCAACGCCTTCTTGAAACGATACGCAGAATGGACGACGAAATACCTTTGTATAATACTTAACAAATCATTATCATCATCTGTCCTTCCACAAGATTGGAAATCTGCAAAAGTTGTCCCCATACATAAACCAGGCTGCAAAGACGACCCGTCCAACATTCGGCCTATTTCACTTACGAGTACCGTGTGCAAACTTTTGGAACATATCATACTAAAACATATAACCGTTTTCTTAGAAAAGGAGAGTATCATATCGCCATATCAACATAGCTTTCGCAGAGACCCTTCTACAATCACTCAACTACTGGAACTAACCCACGACATATGATTTAATATTGACCAACACAGACAAACAGACCTCATCCTACTCGATTTCTCGATGGCATTTGATCGGGTATCCCACAAAAAGCTCATAAGACTTGAGATTACATTAGGTACAGGCCCCATAATTGACTGGATTTGCGACTATCTTCCTAACCATGCCCAGATTGTGGAAGTGAACGGACAGATTTCCCAGACAGCCCGGGTAACATCGGGAGTCCCTCAAGGAAGCGTTCTGGCTCCCCTTTTATTTCTAATTTTTATTAATGACCTACCCGCAAAAATCACAGAAGACATCAGGCTATTTGCAGACGACTGCATTCTTCATCGAAATATTAACTCACATGATGACCACATAACATTAAACAACGAATTGAAAGCCGTGTCTAACTGGTGTGCCCACTGGCAGATGACGATCAATACTAAGAAATTTGCTGTTTCAATCACCAGAAAAAAAAGTAACTCGGCCTTTAAGTATACCGTTAACGACGTGCCACTAATGCGAGTTCATGAGCACAAGTACCTCGGATTAACGTTCACATATGACTTCAGATGGGACTCCCATATAAATAACGTTACAGCAACTGCAATGTAACGCCTTTTCTTTCTTGGAAGACACCTCCGGCTAGCACAATCCGGTACAAAACTTCTGGCTTACAAAACTTTCGTCAGGTCAGTCCTTGAGTACGCAAATGTTATGTGGTTCCCATACACTAAACAACTAATTAAAAAAACTAGAAGGTGTACAAAGGAAAGCTCTATGGTATATATACAATAAACATAAATTATCAGACTCGCCCACCGAACTACTTAACAAAGCCGGAATCCTAACAGTACAAAACCGAGCTGTACTAGCCCGTTCTAAACTTATGTACCAGCTCCTACACAACAAACTTAATATTGATACCTCTAGATACATCTCCATAAATGAAACACAGCCTACGCGACATAAACACACACAAACACTCAATGAGTATTCTTTTCATACCGATTGCTTTAAGAATTCATTCTTTCCTTTAGTGATAAGAGAGTGGAATAAACTGAGTGAATCCATTAGTAATAGCTCCTCATTAGATACATTTGCTAATTCAGTGGGAAAACATCTCCTTGCCTTACAGCTCTGATTTACATACTCAGGTTTATTACCGATCTTCATAGTCTAACACTTTAATCTATGAGTGTTCTTTTTGTATGATGCATTATAAGCATGACTGCATCCTATTTGTCATGATCATTAGGTGTTTTATATCACATGTGCTTTCAAGTGTCCTTTTTTATTTCTTTATTTCTCAGATTCTTCTTCGTTATATTATATCCTACCCAAACATTGCATTTGTGATTCAGTGCTTAATTCATTTGTTTAACGAAGCGAGAACCTTTGCAATAACACACTCATGATAATATAATTTATTTATATTCTTTGTTCGCAAATACTACCATATGTACTTGCCCCTCCTGGCATAATCCCATGAGGGATTGACAGTATGTGAAATAAATAAATAAATAAATAAATAAATAAATAAATAAATAAATAAATAAATAAATAAATATGAAGGGAAAATGAGCCGTCCACCCGTCGTAGCAATTGCTACAAACGAAACCCATACGGGTTCCTCGAAAGAAAAGCTTCGCAGTTGAAGAAAAATTCGTCCTGGTGGGGGACTCCAATCCGGGACCACCACCTTTCCGAGGAGTCGCTCTACCATGCGAGCTAACCAGGCGGCTAGCAGATGGCAGGGCGAAGTCGAACTTGTCAACAACTAGAAGCAAAGGCAAGAGTTTGACGAAATAGTTCTGCGGATACTCGCAAGGTGGGGAGAAGTCGTTAATAAAGGGAAAATGAGACGTCCACCCCATCGTAGCAATTGCTGCAAAGGAAACCCACATGGGTTCCTCGAAAGAAAAGCCTCGCAGTTGAAGAAAAATTCGTCCTGGTCCAGGACCCGAACCCGGGACCACCGACTTTCCGGGGCAGCCGCTATACCATCTGAGCTAACCAGGGAAGAGTAGCAAGTTTCCTTTCAATATCGTTCACTCGCCGGCTTCGCCTGCGAACAAGAGGAAAGTGCAACTAAGGCTCAGGAGACGCCGGAGGTTATCGGACGCGTCATTGCGTCTCCTTAGAAACCCAACAGCGGAAGTTCCGGTCACGGTACGAAAAGCTAAGGCGCTCAAGAAAAGACGCGCGTTTTGGTCGCAGCGCTGTGTGTCTGACGTAAATAAAAAAATAGAAGAGACGTTTAAAACTGTTTACGTATGCTTCTGCGAAAGCATGCCCACAAGTTGAAATTTTTTTCCAGACATTTCCTGTCCGCGCAAGCTCTCGCCTGCGTTCTAAGTGCGCCTCGGTAAGGCCAAGCGTCTCAACGCGCTCTTGGACATTAATGTTTTTTTAGTTATTATTTTGAACACTCATTTCATAAACTCATGACGTAGCACCACCTCCTCCCCATTGGCTGCACCGTCACATGCCCAATTAGGCACGCACTAGGCACACGTTTAGTCATCCAGAACCGTGGAGCCACCGCGGTGTTGGGTTTTCGGCAGCTTGCCTTTTGTTTCTGCGGAAGACCCTTCCGTATGCCGCCTTCGCTTACAATGTAGACACTGAAAGGCGGTTGATATTTTGTTGCGTAGTGTATGCCACGGCGCATCGTTAACGTTGGCAGCGTTCCGGCCCGAGCAGTCCAGGCAATCTCGATCTCGCGCCTCCCCGATGAACTGGCGATGTGGCTACAGCGCCGAGCATTCCTCTTCTCTACAATGCGTGCTGTGATTCTGCAAGAAGGATAGCCTTATTTGAAACCCTAGCTCCTTTACTGGATTATCACCGTAGTGTTGTTCTCTTAGGAGATTTTAAACTGTGGATGCGACGTTAATGACCGTTCATTACACAACGCTCATAGGGACGACAGTAGTGAAGTGCTATTTAGCATCACTGAAAATGCGAGGCTCATAGATATCAGAGCATCGGGGCAAATGTCTTGCTCATATACGCGCATTTAAGGACGTTCACATTCTCGACTGGATCGTATATATGTTTCGCCATCTTTGTTTTCTAGAGATCTCCTATGCAAAGCTCACCCTATTTCGTTCTCCGACCGCTCCATCGTAGTTGCGCGACTGGACGGAGACAGTAGACCTCAGCGGGCACTCTGAGAGCTAAATTAATCGACTATTGGCGATAGCATGCTTACTGATCAGGTCAGCTTAGCTCTGAAAAATTGCTTCACACTTGATTTGCCTCTATTTGCCTCGTTGGAGCTTTTTAAGCAAAAATCAGATCAGTTGCCATTGCACTTAGTTCTATTAGGTCATGTAAAAATATATATAAAGAGAAGAACTTGCTGAAAAATCTTTATGGCCTTTATGGACTTGAATGTGAAAAGAAGCAGGGTGACGCTCCGGGAAAGTACGCTGATGACATTGCAAACGTGAAATGTGACTCGCAATAGTTTAACGCAGTGCGCTACAAGAGGGTTCAGCGAGCCAGCGTAGACGCTAGTGTGCATGCGCAGTACAACATGCGAAGTGGCCTCTACGCTGGGCTCGCTGAGCTACGTGTCCGGTCACGTAATGACCGTGCCATGCTTTCGGAGAAGCCGATCCGTCGAGCTTTGACCGATGAACACGCTTCTGCGAAAATTATTACCGACACGTATGCGAACGGCGCATTGGTAACTGACACGAGTGATATTGTGTCACAATTCGAAGACTTCTACTCGGTGCTCTCCAGTGATGTTTCTGGGGACCAGGGTACCAAGCTCTACAGTACTTTGCTTCTGTAATAACTCCTCTAACTGACGAAGACTGTTCAATCATCAGCGGTCCCATTATTAAACAGGAGGTAGAGGTTTTCATTGATGAGTTACCCATGTCAGAAACTCTCAGTCCTGGTGGCACTTGAGGTTAATTTTATAGAACCTTTAAGTCCATTCTGTCGCCTGTTCTACCTAAGATATTTTTCATGAGTTTTGAATGAGAGCATTTACTACAGCCTTTCAGAAAAAGCCACACAGTGCTAATACCTAAAAATATTGACAGAGAAAAAATTACGTCCTGTTGAGGGTTATAGCCCGATTATATTTTAAAACGTTGACTGCATTCTCTAAGGATCATTTATTCACTGCGTCACGAAAAAAATCTTTACAAAGATTTGATATCGATCTTGCTCCCGTCGCCGTTTTATCGATCAGTATACATCAGCTTACCAGGACATGATGTACATGCAAGAGTGCGCAAAACGACAGTTCCCCTTGTAGAAACACAGTTTTTTCTACAATTTACACACTGAGACTTTGCAAGTTAGAACATGACTTCAGAATATTTTAGTTTCGTCAATTAACTGCCGCCTTAGTGAGATACCTCAAACTATTGAACTCTGTTTTGCTGATTTAAAATTCCATTTTATTCTGAGATATCCTCCATAGAAATCTGCGAAGATCTCCAGATCTAAATTCTCCCAGTATCCGATATCTTGTTGTTGCACGTGATAATGTACCATACGATATGTTTTTACTGATAGGCATGCATAGGCTATTGAAACCTCGTATGCAAGACCGAAATGCAGAAAGAACAATTTCCTCAAGATCGAATTTCGCTCATACGATTACGCACTTAAGGGACATCTACGATCAAGAAGAATGTCAGCCGTATTGGTATCAACTTTTGATTAGGTGTTTAACTTCTTTCAAGTTTTTGTTGTGATGGAAGACGTTGCTTTGTGTGACGTTTTCTTTGTATGTGCTGCCCGCATATCTGTGATCGCTTATGACCACCAGGCGCCCGTATTATTGTAAACAGTTCCTGTACATACATGGTTTCGTTCATCGTAACAAATACCATATCAAAAAAGAAAAGGAGAAGATCCGCCGTGGCGTAGGAGAAGCGAGCTCGTCTCGCGCCCCGGATAACCGGCCTTGATTCCCGCCCAGGTCGAACTTTCCTTTTGAGGCCGTTGATTTACTTTGTTTACAGGAACCTCTCCGAAAAATTTTATCTCAACCGGAGCATTTTCTGAAGTGTATTTATTGTTTGCGCCGTCGGCTATTTTTGGCACCGTCATTCGGTCATGCCGCCCACTACGACGCCGGATTTTCGCGTAATGGGGCATATAATGTTTTCGCGTTAAGAATGAATATGTACGGAGCTTCCAATGCGTTTGAAGTTAAAAAAATTGGAGGACGCTTAAGCTTCGCCTTCAAGAGTGGGACGCGACAGCGTTCCCGTCGGCCCGCCAAGGGGTCGACAATGCGCTACGGCACAGCGATCACTTACGATGCGCCCCGCATCGGACTTAGCGCCCACCTATCACGCGGTGAGCGTCGAGCAACGCAGCGTTCAGCGCGGCAACGAAACGTGCGCCTGAGCGAACGGAACGAACCAAAGAACTCGGTGTCTCGGAGGGGAAACGATCTACGCCAGCCAAACGTCGTGATCGGCACGGGCAGAGAGATAGATAGTGATCTAAACCGGGAGCACGGCGAAGCGTCGTCAGGGGAGAGGGAGTCCCGCGACGCGCAGCGGTCCCAATGCGCGCGCGGCGCGCCTCCTGTCGGGGCAGCGCCGTACATTGAGAGGAGGGGGTCTTCTGTGTTTGCCGCAAGATGGCTCTGCGTGTGCGGAAAGCGCAGAAGAAATGCAGCGGAAACGCACTTCGCAACTCGTGTAATTGTGACTTCTGTACGTTACATGTTCATAATTACCGATATACACCGCAGTATAACTTTCCACGGCTCGTTTCGAAGGCAACACCGCATTCACTAGAGGCGCGTTTGCACCGCTTGGAAGCATCAAACTCGTGGCTGAGTGGTAGCGTCTCCGTCTCACACTCCGGAGACCCTGGTTCGATTCCCACCGGGCCAATCTTGGAAGTTGCTTTTTATTTATGAAGCGCCTGCCGTGATTTATCGCTCACGGTCAACGCCGCAAACGCCGACACCGACGCCGACGACACCGGCTTTTCTGCGACACGAGCTCCTTAACGCTATCGCGTTAAAAAACAAATGTGGCATGCGTGTCATACGCCGTGAGCACCAGAGCGGTTGCCTAAACCGAAATCACGTGGCCTGCGGCCTGCGCGGTAACTGTTTAATTCTGTTTCATCGGTCTTGTCAGTCCTTTGGCGCCGTCTTCTGCGAGTTCTGCGATTTAACGGGGCGTGTATGTATACCCAGCGCCGGACTTACGTCGTTTGTTACTGGTGTCACCTGGCTGCGCGGCCCGCGGTGTACTGACGAGCATTGTCGCGAGTCACGTATGTGAACTGTGTGACAGCTGCACTGCGTAGAGTCTGTTCCCAAGTGCGAGTTCTTCCTCAAGGGACTATGCTGGCGGCCCTTTCAGGACGTTTCCGCATCTACCGGAGAAACGGTCGCGTTGCGAAGTGACATTGCCAGTGAAGAATACACTTCAGAGTGGGTGTCGCCCTACGTGCTGCTTAGTTCAGTGCAGAGCAACTCTGCCATCTTTATAAACAAAAAACTGATGGCAATGCCCTGTTTATCTTTCACTGCATACATCCATCGAACGTAACGCTTCCGGGTAAAGGTTGAGATAAGTTGAATAATTCAGTTCCCTAAAGTCATCTTCGTATTACAGTAGTAATATGCGGTGAACCATACGCAATGTATTGCGGTGAAGCATAACAAAAGGGGAAAGGAACCACTTCGCAATGTATTCCGGGCTAAAAAAAAATTTAAAAATTTGCAGAAACCACCCACGATGATTGGCCATGTAAGCGAACAGCCAGAATGAACGAGTGAGCGAGTGTTTTCCTTGTTGTGTCCGACCACAGATCATTGCTTTCCATGTAGAAAGCAGCTTCTCAGCAGGAGCTTATCTCACGGTTAATTAAGAAGTTCTACGCTCTTTTTTCGGGGTACAAAGCTTTCAATTTCATTTAAGCAGAAGTCATCTACAATCACTACACCAACCGCTGTCTTTCTTTCTTTTTTCTGGCTTCCCTTTACTTCGCCGAGCAGTACTACGCGCCAGATCGACGAAACAAGCGCTCAAATCGTCACATTTTCGTCGGAAATAGCTGTGGAGGCCTGCCAGCACACTCATTAGGCGTATCGGTGCTCGTGCTGCGACAGGAGACGGCGGGTGTATTATGTATATAGAACGCATACTATGTCCCGTGACAGTGGCCTTCATTCTTGGCATAATTCACGCAGTATATTGCGTATGCTTCGCCGCGTAGCACCCTTATGCTGCGGCAAAGTTAACAATTGAAAAGAAAAACTTATTATGCGGTGTTTGTTAGACCAATGCGAAGTTTCCTTCTCTTTTCAAGCTGCTTCATTCTTTTGCGCTTGCTTCATGCATGCGCTCATATGACTGCACCGTGCGGTCGCGCCACGCACTATAACAAAAATATAGTCATAAATTCAGCTGAATCCACGCCTTGCAACTTCAGTCACTAACTCGCCCCCCAGGAAAATAAAAGAAACCACTTTGACTTCTTCCCGCAACGGAGGCTTGCAAACTTGCGAGTGTAATTGATGCGCCCTGGGTGCCGGTGCACCAAGCGCGCCACGCCAGAAGAGCGAAAAGCGCGAGACGGGTTTATTTGCGAAAGCCACCACGAGATGGCAGTTCAAACGGTACCTCCAAAAGACCGCCAAACCCTTAATAAACAGTCAGCGCACGGCTTTTTATGTTGTTATGTATCCTTCATTGTAAAGAAGCAATTATTTTCTTTTTGCAAGCAGAGTTAGCAATAATTACTGTGCTTGTATCAGCTTTTTTTTTTTAATAATGAACCGGAACTTCCGCTATTGGCTTTTTAGGAGACGGAATGACCCGTCTCTCGTATACTCGCAGCAGGCAGGTGCTGCCATCTCTTGAGCGACATCTGGAACGCGGCGGCCAGATGTCTTTCGACATTGCTTCCAATGACCATAAGTGGAGTCCACAGTATATCTGGTACGATCTAACCAGAAGTTATACAGGACCAGGGCTTAAAGCTTCCATTCAGTGTAAGCTGGGGGCGAGGGGGGGCTCATAGGGCGGCTATATATATATATATATATATATATATATATATATATATATATATATATATATATATATATATATATATGTGTGTGTGTGTGTGTGTGTGTGTGTGTGTGTGTGTGTGTGTGTGTGTGTGTGTGTGTGTGTGTGTGTGTGTTCATTCCTCCAAGCCAACAAAATAATAAGGGTGGCAAGACGAGCCAGAATAGAAAAGCAAAGATGCCTATCTTGGCTTTCCAAGGGGTATGTTCTTATTGTACACGTCAGTGAAACGGTGAATCACAGGATGTGACAGTGAAACAGGTTATGAAAACGTTGCGGCAGGGGACCGGCCTTCATTCCGATGGAGGACGGTCCCAGACCGACACGACGCTAACATCCTGGTATTTTTCGTACGTGCATCGATTCTTTTACACACACACACACACACACACACACACACACACACACACACACACACACACACATATATATATATATATATATATATATATATATATATATATATATATATATATATATATATACATATTGTAAGCACTATTAACGTACTTCGTCGTTTTCATTTGTACATAGCCATCATCAACTTCCCTGTTCGCCTACTTCTTCGCGCATGAGCTGGGGCGTTGCCTTTTTCAGGGAATAAACAGCGCTGGACAACTTGGCCGGTCTCGGTATTATAAAGTGGTGGAGGTACGTCAAGAACCCGACGTCCTCTCGCGTTCCTGTCCTCCCTGGAGCTACGTTCCGGTCGCCGCCTGCGCCTGCCTCCACCTACAACGATGGAGGCTTCCAAACCCGGCTCTTGCGGCGCCTCTAACCCTACTACACAAATGACCCCGCCTTCGGCATCCTCTTGGACTGTGACGAGCCCTCAGCGCGATCCTTCTGTCTTTGCGGGACTCCGCGGTGATGACGTCGACGATTGGATCGACCAGTACGACCGCGTGAGTTCTTGCAATAAGTGGAACGACACCCAGAAATTGTGGCACGTCGCATTCTACTTGACCGGTGTTGCAAGGACGTGGTATTTCAACCACGAATCCGACATCGCGGATGAGTCCACGTTTACCTCAAAGCTGCGGCAAATCTTCGCTTCCTTGTCTGACCGTGCAGAAGTCGCCAAACAGAAGCTGGGCACGCACATCCAACTTCCACAGGAGTCTTACACCTCATACATAGAGAATGTCTTGGCTCTGTGCCGCCGTGCGAACCCTAGTATGACGGAAGCCGAACGCGTTCGCCACATATTAAACGGCGTTAGGTCTGTCGCGTTCAACGCCTTAATCGTGCAAAATCCGGCTTCTGTCCAAGACATCACTTCCACGTGTCAACGCCTAGACGAGCTGCAGTCTATTCGTCTTCAACATCACAGCAGCGATCCTCAGGTTCCCCATTCTCCAGATCTGCGTGCTCTTATCCGCACCATCATCCGCGAAGAGCTTCAAATACAAGATCTAAGGCGTCCACCTGCTGTCTGCGCCCCACCCCCCACCTTCAACTTGCGTGAGATCATCAAGCAAGAGTTGACAGCGATGACTACACCCACGACGCCTCATGCTCCGGTAGCGCGCCCCACACCTACCTACGCGTATGTTGCTTCGCTACCCACCCCTACCGTGACCTCCGTGCCTATTGCCGTTTCCTACGACCATTTAGCTTCGATGGGAACCAGAGCACTTGCTGCACCATCCTGCCCTCAGTGGCGTCCACCTCGTCCAGTTTGTTTTTACTGTGGTATACGCGGCCATATATCTCTATTCTGCCGTCGTCGACAGCAGGATGAAAGACGAGGCTATGCTCAGCACGAGAGAGACCGCACCCGCCGTCTAGACGCCTACTATCCCGGATCGTACTCGTTCCCGCAACAGCGTTCTCCGTCTCCTCCAGCTGCTCCCAATCTGCCTCATAGCTCCCGTTTGGCCAGACGTCGTTCTCCATCGCCTTACCGGCGCTCTACGTCACCGCTTCGCCCCACTTCCCATCTTGTCGACCAGCACTCGGAAAACTAACTGTTGCAGTTTTTGGAGGGGAAACTGCTTCTAATCGATCTTCAAAAATTCCTCCTGTTCGCCCGGGCAATATGCTTTCTGTAACTGTCGAAGGTGTTCCCGCGTCAGCTCTCATCGATACCGGCGCCGCTGTTTCTGTTCTTCGTATTGATCTGTGTTCCCGGCTCCGGAAAGTAAAAACACCTTATCTTGGACCTATTTTGCGTGGTGCTAATAATGCATTTATTCACCCCGACGGACGGTGTACTGCTTGTGTTCTCATCGACGGCATACGCCAGCATATTGAGTTTCTCATCCTTCCAACATGCATCCATGAACTTATACTGGGTTGGGACTTCCTACATTCTGCTTCAGCCGTCATTTCATGTAGAGAGGAAGTTGTCCATATCACGGATACAGCGCTTGCACCTGTTACGGACTTCACTTTCATGCGTGAACTTGGCCATCGCTGCATACTACGTCCTGCGTCCTGGTCACGAAGACGTTGAGCCGTAACAGCCAATCAGATCACCGACGGAGACGCCCTAGTCGCCCCTTCTTCCCGCTGTACTTCTCGCGGAATTCTCATTGCCACCTGTCTCGTCCGGTTTTCACGTGGCCGCGCCCTTCTCTCTGCTTGTAACACGACCCCAGATCCAGTAATGCTGGCCAAAGGGATGACTGTGGCAACACTCGCTGACACTCAACCTATCCCTATAGCCACGCTTTGCCCTTCTTCATCGCCAGCAGCAACCTCAGGTTTGGGTGCTTCTTTCCCTCCTCCAACCGTTCTTGGTTCTGACCTAACAGCCGCGCAGTCCGAAGCCTTACTGGTGGTCTTGGCAAAGCACAAAGCCTGTTTCGATAGCTGTTCCCCTGTGTTGAGCCAAACTTCTGCGGCTACACACCGCATCGAAACAGATCGTTCCGCTATAATACGACGACGCCCCTATCGTGTATCGCCGTCCGAACGCAAGATCATTGAACAACAGGTTGCTGACATGCTTGCGCGGAAGATAATACGACCTTCATCTAGCCCATGGGCTTCTCCCGTGTTTCTGGTAAAGAAAAAAGATGGCTCCGTTCGCTTTTGTGTCGCTTATCGAGCGCTCAATAACATCACACGCAAGGAAGTATATCCAACACCTCGAATTGACGACGCTTTGGACATACTACAAGGGGCGGAGTGTTTCTCCAGAATTGATCTTCGATCAGGATATTGGTAAATTCCCATGAAAGAGACTGACAAAGAAAAGACCGCATACACTACACCAGACGGACTTTATGAATTTAACGTGATGCCTTTTGGCCTTTGTAACGCTCCTGCCACATTTGAGCGCATGATAGACAACGTACTTCGTGGTCTAAAATTGAAGACCTGCCTCTGTTATCTGGACGATATTGTCATCTTTTCGTCTGACTTCAGCCAACACCTTCATCGATTAGACGAAGTTCTCAAGGGCCTTGCAAATGCTGGTCTCCATATCAGTACGAAAAAATACAAATTTGCAAGCAAGAGCATAAAAGTATCGGGCCACGTCGTCTCAAAAGATGGCATCCAGCCATACCCCGAACAGATTAGTGCTGTTCTCCAGTTTACCTTGAAGGTACCTGAAGGCATCAACGTTGCCGGATTCGGGACCCTCGGTTAACCCCCTCTCTTCTCGTTTATTACTTAACGAGGGTCTCGAATCCGGCAACATTGATGCCTTCAGGTAGCATATGTGGTTTTATTGACCAGTTGCCTTCACCCAAAAAGATCACGTTCTCGTGACGCGTGCGGCAAAAAGGGCGTTCCACGTCCGCCGCCAAGGTCTGTGAGTGGTGGCGCTGGCTAACACTCCCAGGGTTCTACTAGAACACATAAATACCCAAGAAAGTGGATGGGGAAGCAGTGCCGCGGTAGCTCAATTGGTAGAGCATCGCACGCGAAATGCGAAGGTTGTGGGTTCGGTTCCCACCTGCGGCAAGTTGTTTTTTCATCCACTTTAATTTCCATTAATTTATCGTTCCTTTATTTCAAATATTAGGCACAAGTAATTTCCCTATGTTGTCCTTGGTGTCAGTGTTTGTTGGCTTCTTAAGATATGACTAATAAAAATCGGGACCCTCAGTTAACCTCCTCTCTTCTCGTTTATATATATATATATGTATATATATATATATATATATATATATATATATATATATATATATATATATATATATATATATATATATATATATATATACACATATATGGTGGTCCTGCTGCATTCATCAGAGCGATTATTCTGATGAAGGCAGGACCACCTCTATAAAAATACATGTACAGCACAAACGTACTAAAGGTAATTTCTTTCATACGTTTCATTTTCGTGCATATATATGTAAAGAGAGAGAAAGAGAGAAACAGGGAAACTGAGGTTATCGAATCTTCTTAATCACGACCATAAAAAGCCAACAGACAATGTAGCCAAGTAGAGCACAGACTTTAATTTTACTGAATTTTACCGCGAGCTTCCCTCACTTCAAAACTAGTCCAGCCCATATCACCCTCCACAGCTTCATTTGTAGTCTTCCCGTGAGCGTCCAATGCGAGGCGACCCACTGACCTTTGGTTCCCGTCGAGTCCCGATTGTTATTGCGGTCTGCAAAATAGTAAGCGCCAGCTGGCGCACAACAGGCAAAGCTGCAGAGCTCTGCGTGCCAGAGTATGTGGTTACAAAGCGAGTTTCCTTTCTCGGCTTCTGCCTGGCCTCTGCTGCGACAACCGCGTATGTTCGCTGCGGCAAAAATAATTGAAGACGCCGTCACTCCGTTCCAGTTTTCGTACATTACATGAACCTCCGACTTCTCGAAGCGTACCGTTTAAACTGATCGCGAGTGGTAGTGCCTGCTTACTATAACTGCCACTTCGCCAGGTTCATCGAGGCTCGGCACTGAAGAAAAATTACGCGTTAAAAATGCCGTATATTCGGAGGCTGCTGATGCCCACGGGACTGATGCGAGCGGCATGGACTCCTTCTACAAAGAACGGAGTGCACGTCGTCGAAACGCGCTGCCGATGTGTCGCCGAGTGTCCACCCTTGTTTTCGCAGACGCAGCGACCACCGTGCAAGGCGGCTCGCCTTGTTTGCTCTTTGCCGCCGACAGAGTGTTGAGAGAACCAACTCTTTCTTCATTTAACCGCAACATAAATGTCCAGACCCTAAAATGCTCGTGAAAATAAACACTTACGACTCGCGGCGTTTTCAATGCAAGCGCCATCGGCTGCTGCTTCGATAACCGCGAGCTAGGCCTACCGCCTGAAGCGATCGGCAGCTGCCGACAAAGTCAGCGCGCCGAGCGTGACGCTCCGCTTGGGAGAGTGTACCGTACTGATATTGCCCACCTGCAACAAAGCGAAATTTCACGGATCTGTTTGTCTTACTACGACCGTCCTTTTTCGCGTACGGTAAATACGGGACAGACTCAAACGGCACGCCTTTCGCTTGACTGCATGCACTAACTGCCACCGATGAAGACGGTAGGCCTTGCTCGCTGACCGTGGGTGTCGCCGGTTACGAAGAAGCTTCTGCTAGCAGTTGAACGCATAGTCTTTTGCGAATTCTTTAACGCATGCTTGAATATTAAGAGACCAAATGAAAAATTCATTTGGGTATCTGTACACCGTCGGCAGAAAAGAGCAAACCAGGCGAATTCCGTCGCACGGCGGTCGTTCCGCGCTGCCCGTCGGCGACACCAACTGCCCTCGTATGGCATCTTTCGATCACTTCAATTGCGTAGTACTGGGCACTGATTGTCATATGAGGTGCATTTTCGACATCACTTTATAATATTTATTATAATTACATGTCAGTGACAACTGAGTGATACCATGGCACTGCGCTTTCGCAAGCCCTGTCCGTCGTCGTCTATCTTGAGCTCTCCACATTTCCGGCAAAATGCGGCTGCGTTTAAGGGCGTCTCGAAGCTTGCAAGACGAAATAACCTTGCGGCGCTGGCATATGGCAATTCAGTAACACAAGTAGCGCGATGAGAACCGGCTCTGCGAGGAGCGAGCAAGTTGTGTGCTGTGATGGCGTCTGCGGCCGCCGCTTATCCATGCTGCTTGCCTCGCCGGATAGCTCTTCTCGGACGGAAACCAAATAAACTCGTGCTCCGTTTGCTAGTCAAGCACTTTGTGTACAATACGCAACACAACTAGCCGGCCTTTTCACCAAAATACTGCGATCAAAACCACCACAAATCAATGTCTCAAGGCGCGCTATAGGGCTGCTTTGTTTGTTCTTCTGCTTCTCGTGTATAACCATGTAGAAGGGCGCTCGTGACGGCCGTGCTCGCGCATGCGCAACAGTATTTTTGCAAACCGTCCATTAGCCAAGGGGAACTGCCGAAGGGCGAGAAAGCGGCAAAGGAGCATTCCGTCCACAGCTTCTTGTACTGACTTGACTGCCAATGTAAGATGCAAGATGTTCGCAATAATTTAACTTGCGAATGACGATAGGCTGACGTCATGCACTGAATCATTATTTAACGCTTGGCACATGTTGAACGGCATGCCAATATCGGATTTCTAGTTGTTACCGTACGTTCACTGGTAGATTATTCTCACTTTTCTGTTATGTGAATGGAATGAACATTGGAATGAATTCGTATCTCTCTGCTTCGTGTGTCGTGGATTTCGGATAAGTGCGCATTTAGAAAGCAAGCACGTGTAACTGATAAGATTAAAACGAAGGTCATGTATTGCTTACAACAGATAAGCGGTTGCCAGTTAAGAGCAACTGAACGGATGCAAATCAAGAGAAAAATGCAGACAGCAGAGGGTTGGGTAGTGTGATGACGTCAGGGAATTCGAACGCATAAGATGGAGTACGATGACCTAAGACAGTGGCAATTGGAGATCGGTGGATGAAGCCTTCATCCTGAAGTGGACATAAATATTGATGATGATGATTATGATTGTGATGGTGGTAGTTATTATGATGATATTGGAGAAAATAAACGCTGCTCGCTGTTGCTGATAAATGCTGCCCGCCTGCCGCAGACAGTGAAAGTAAGATTTGCTTGGCTTTAGAAGAGTGTCGCTTAACGAGACTCCGTAGTTCTTTTGTTTCGTTTTTTAAAAATAAAATCGATTCAAGAGCATCGTTCTTGCTGCCCTGTTCCCCCCCTTTCTTAAGAACGCTGGAATTATTCCAAACCAACGCGTGAACAGGCGGCCATCCAGAATAGTTGGGTTCATATCCGCCAATCTGTGAATCAAGTTGCGCCAGAGAACCGTAGCAGCATTTCGATAGGTGGACCTGTTGTCAAGACATCGGCTACGTTCAATAATGGCAAAGCCGAACAACCTGCATAGGCAACTTCCGTGTAACTACATGTTTTTACGCAGCGTGTTTGAATGCGCTAATACCATGCATGCTAGCGGAGCCATAGGTGACAACACCGCTGTATCGCTGCTCGAGTGGCATCTCCATTCATGACGATGGATGAACGCTGCAGTACCTACGTTGCAGGCACCGGCAAGCAGTGTCAGTGTAAGTTTCGAGCATTTCTGCTCAGCCAGTGAGATACTCCGAGCACGCAAACAATGATCCAATGCGTGGCTCACTACTGACAATCGGACAATTAATACGGAACGCGTGCTGTGTATACCGGGCGCTTTGGCCGGCGTTGTCAGGATGAACCCGTGACATTTGGACCATTTGGCGTTCTTTGACGTGCAACTATGCAGTGCTCGCTACACGAACGTTCTTTAGTATGAGGATGCGGCCACCGCTTTGCCACATTTCTCACGCGCAGTCAGTGAACGCCTCAGTTGCCACGCCCGTTCTCTACAGGCGCGACTTTCCATTGACGAGACGCGCGCCTCGTCTCTCACCACCGGTTGCCGCGAACTCGTTCCCAGGCTGGACCCACGCTGCGACAGAATTGCAGGGGGCAGGGTTCGGTGCGCGCACACTTTTGTCCACTGCCGTGCGTGCTGACAGGCGTGCCAATACATTTCTCTCGCGATGAGAAATTCGCCTTCTGTCCTTACTGAGCATGTGTATATTCGCTGCAACTTTGTTTGCTCGGTTTTTCTTTAGACGAAATGAAGATCGCCAGGAGTCTCCCAGAATAAGCTTTCCCTAAGCTTCAGCGTCGATAGGCGCGCACGCACACACCCACATGCAAAATAGAAAACGAAACAATGCTGGCGTTGGGCGTCACTGATAGAAGTGAACTTTGCCGCAGTACACAAAAAATTTGTTTTGGTCTCTGGCGAAAGCAGACTGTAATCGGGCCATCTACATGAAAAAAAAACTGCTTTGTTTGTATTCTCAGACAGAAGATGTATTCTTCATTTGCACCCCGCTTCAGTCGCTTCGTTCATCTACCCAATTTTCTCGACAAACACACACCTTTCGGCCCAGCATTCACCCTCGGCTGCTTCTTTTACACTCTGAATACAGCTGACCCTGTGAGGCAGTGATGGTGCGACCGAGTTATGCGGTTTAACGACACGAGAAAATATAAAATTTAAGGGGGCGAACGCAGCGTGGTGAGAACGATACTCGGCGCTGAACACTGCGCATGATCTCCTTTGTTTCGCGCATATTAACCGATCCTGCTCTACAAGGTTTATTTTACGAAACTCTTTGCTGGGCTGGAATGCAGAAGCTTGACTCGCAGGTGTGGCATATTTGATAAACTATTTTAAATAGACGCAGGACGCAAATGCCGCGTCACGCCAAGGAAGTATATCTGCCATGGAGGAAAAAGGCCAGAACATATCAATAAGGCTAGTCAAACAAACATCGTTTTCCTTTTATTTGTTGATCGGGAATTTGGCGCACGGTGTTTGACATTTTATAAATGAAAAGTAAACTGACCAACGACCTACACTATGGACAATCTGTTATCGTTCCGTGTGATTTCCTGGCGAGGTTGCAATGTGCCGAAAAAGAAACAAACCCGTGTCTTCGGGGCATGTTGTCTCACGCTTATTTATTTATTTTTTTCGTCTAACGGAATTCTGCGGATTGGCGTAGCTATTCTAGGCTTTGTCCGCACTGCCGCGCTAGGGTGTCGCTTCTCCGTCTCAAAAGACATGATGTAAACAAATGCTCAGGAAATGGCAGATACGGTCAGTTCTATTATAGGGTGCTGCCTATCTTTGACATCGGCCGTACAGGCAGAGTTGTAGTAACGCTTGGTTGTTTCTTTTCTTTCGTGCCGTGCTACCTGTCGCGAAGTATTCCCATTCAGACAGCAGCACTAACCTTGCCTTCCACCGCGGGGCGTGCATTAAACGTCCGGCGTGTGTGGAGTGCTGTGCTAACGCGAAGTATCATTCGAGTGCCAAAGTTACCTTTAAAACTGCCTCTAACCGTAAAAAGTTCTCACGTGCTCATTCTTTTCTGGGGAATATCAGTTGTCGATGTCTAAGCAGCGTATACCACTCAGATAGATATCGAGAACAGCTGGTTGATCTCAAACATGGGCGGCAGAGTCGTTGCTTGAATGCTGATCTGCCGGTCAGAATGGGCGCCACTGCAGCACGTGAGGAAACCGTGGAGGCGGCCTCGCCGGTTTCGTCACCGCGTGGCCGGTCAGTCCGAGGAGACGCAGCGTTGCGTTCGCATGCGCATCTCCGGAGGGCAGTCCGGCACAATTTATGTCCTCTCGCATCGCATACCGGCCGATCCGGCCTCTTATCACCTCGGCGTGAAGAGCTCGCCGCATACCTTCCGTACCGACGCCTTGTTTTTCTTTATTTCCGCGGCGTGGTGTAGAACCTGCTCCCGCGAGGTCTCGAGAAGGGGAGAAACGCTGATTAAAAAGAAAGAACGAAAGTACGACCGAGGCAAGAGTGCCGACGATTTCAACGGAAAATCGACGGATACGGGGGAATGCCAAGTGAAAACAAGCTTCGAGAGAACGCGGGAGGCCGAGCAAAGGAGGCAGGCACGGCGGTGGGCGTTTTTTCTTTCTCGATGTGGCTTTCCCTCGCCGAGCACATGGCAGTCGCGTTTGGTTGGGCATTGCAAGCTGTCGTCTGACCACGAGTTAAGACGACACTGCACAGTGCAATGCGAAACACGTCTGCGTTCGACTATCTTGCTTCTCGCGTACCGGCCCTAAACACCGTCGTCGCTGGTTGTTAATCGCGCCCGTTCGGTATTAACGGCCCAGCTAAGCGCTGTCCGGTAAAGCGGCGTGCTGTTTCGGGAGCCGCGCGGCTGGCGCTCTTCGCAGGCACACTCGCCCCTGTATGTGTACCACGCCCCGAGAGAGAGACGGGCCTCGCGTAAGCAACGCCAGCGACTCACTTCCACTGAAACGGTTGCGATTTCGCAAGGCGCCGCATGAAAACAGCAGAAGGCTCGACGAGCCGGCGAACCTAGATGTAATACACGCGCGTGTCTCGGAAGTGCTGCGATTCATTGACCCTCAGTGATCAAAAAGTTGCGCGAGAAAAAGAGCTGAAAAATCCAGCCTGATAATAAGGAAGCACTGTCATCATGAATTGAGAGATAGTGTTGATCTTGGCTTCAGGAAAATTTTGTATGTATATTGTAGTTATTGTATATTCTTAATTAATTAATAAGAAATAATTCGTTCATTAATTGCACAACAGTCCGTGTATTATGATTTGTATTCTGTGAATCCACTTCATGTATTCTTTGCTTTATTGCACTTTTATCGAATTGTTGCTGCGTAGCATTCCATTTGCTCAATTTAGCGTTTATGACGTTCGATGAACTCACCCTTCATGTCCTCGTTGTGTTATGTATCAGCGCGGCTCCTGTTCTCGAGTGACAAAGGTCACTTTTCTCCCGAGCCTACTTTCATCATAGGGAGTCGGGGATGAAAAAAAATGAAGTTGAAACCTGAAGCATGCTTTGTCTTGCTTCTGTCGCCACGCACACACGCTCGCGTCAGACACACGACTGCTCGCGTTACACAAACATGTTGTGCATCATATGATAACGCTTTGCAGAACTCAAAGCGCAAAATGCTTCGGAATACATCAATTCCCATAGTGTGTGGGATCAACGTGCCTTTGTTTATTACCTTTCGTTTTTAATTGAAGTCATTGGGATGCCAGACCCTCTGCTTAGCTTAATTATACCACAGTTGTGGCACCACTTGGCCTTGGACGCCCGTATGCCAGCAAACACCGTCGATCACTGTCGCCATCTTCGTCGCGGATAATTAGGGACGCTAGCATGTTGCCAACATAAAGTAATCGCCGGACATTCAAAGGGCGCTCCAGAAGTTTGCAAGGTACGTCCGTAGACGTTGTTCTGCTACATGATTTACACCACTGCGTTCACGGAAATTTTTAGCCTAGATTTAAATAACCGCACCCCATGACCAAATACTCGAAATAAGAAAGCTTATACAGGAATCTGTCGGCAAGAGTAAGAGTAGGACTCTGCAAGTATTCATATATCTAGAATAACAATTCCAATATCCAGGTATATAATTATCTTTTGTGAAACAAACAGGTAGACAGAACATTCCGTACGTGCCTGGCAATAATAATATAATGATATTATTATTGGTAATGATATTGATATTATAATGATACTATAATAAGAACATTATTATTACAGTATATCAAGTGTATTCAAGCACTGCGAAAATTTGACATTCTTTTCAAACGGAAAGCCCAGCGTGTGTTCGCGGACTTCTCTCACACTCGGGAAACACTTTCATGTAGCACGTACTGAGGAACAGAAAGCTGTATCGGGAATTTTCATATTGCTCTACAATTCTCACATTGACCCTTTTCATCTAATCTTAATATTTGAAGAGCTGATTAATTAATTAAGACTAATTATGTAAAAGCGGTATGCAAGAAATCTGAGTATCTCCAAGCGACGGCAAACAACATTACCTTGGTTTCGTCCCGCCACGTCGCATGTACATATTATTGCGATTATGTGGGCACTCCTGGCGCATTTCTGCCGTCGGCGTCGCCGCGAGTGAAAGCGTGTGAGCCGGCGAACGCGGTTCGCGTGCGCGAGCGAGGGCCCGGATGCGTGCCCTCTCCTGTGGCGCGCGAGGCAGTGGGCTCAGGCGAGGGAGCAGAGGCGTTCTTCTTCTGCGGCTGCTATAGGGCAAAACCTCCTAGGCAAGAAGGCCTGAGTGCTCGGCGAGTGACGTCACGGAGAAGAGGCTGGCGGCGCGCTTGGGGATACGGGTTGAACGAAGGGATCGCGGCTTGGTTCCCCTAGCAGCAGTACGCTTCCATTGACTACTCCACACTTTTTCTTCAGTTGAAACTGCGGAATGAGCAGCAGAACCCTTACAAAGCATTTATTTAGAGGCACAGATACAAAACAGCTTTGTAAAGCTTGTGCAGCTAGGGGAACTATAACGTAAAACTATTCCAAACTTTTCTATTCCAATTCTGCTAGGAGCCCTCCACGATTGGTCAAAAACTTTTTTCGACCACGCCCACTTCACCTGTCTGTCACGTGACGTCACGAAAACCGCGATACCTCCCCATCTGATATTATGTGTACACACTGATTATGCATGATCTGGCAGATAAGAGAAAAACAGTTATTTCTGATTCGACCCCTTTTCACCATTCGCCCTCGGCTATTGGTAAATAGTTTTCGGGCTGCACCCACTTCACCTGCCTGTCACGCGACGTCGCAAAACCGCACAAACTCACCACGTCAAGTGACCTGTACGCGATAAAGATGCATTAATATGCCGAACAAAACTGAATTTTCTTCGGAATAGCCGCAGGCTGCTCCGTTCCGAAAGGAATAAAAGATGTCTGCCGCCGATCGCTGAGACGCTGGCTACTCGCACCTGCCGGAGAGCATGGGTGTATTTGCGTATAACAAAACTTCTTGCGTGGCCGTGTAACGTGTTCGAGCCCTTTCGGCACGTTTACCACCTCAATCTGCCAACTCTTCATTGCTGAGGGTCAGTTTTAGCGTCATTCTTAAGCTTCCGTTGCATGCCGCCGTGATTTTCGACCAGCCACCACAAGCTAAGTAAGGGAAAGCCGACCAATCGCTGACACCGGCACCACCCTCTTCATCCGGTTATCGATTTTCAGTGCACTGGCTCTGCCCCAGTGAATCCCTCTCCACTTGAGCGCCCTCCTCGCCTCTTGTCAGCCAATTAGATAAGACAAGCCGCTCAGTGTAGGCAGTGTTATTCGTTTTTCAAGTAAACAAAAGTGACCTCCTATGAACGAGGAGAGCGTTTGATTGGTCTGTTCAGACAACCCTGCGGGTGACCGCCCGGTGCTTGCGTAAGTGGTTACGCAAATTTGACGTCAGGAGATTGGAATAGAAACATATTGGATTAGTTTTACGTTATAGGGCCTTAGGTATATTTATGCCAGCAGCTTTTTATAGCGTCACTCTTTGTCGTCCTTCTAATGTAAGTTTTTTGGGAATTATTATTATTATACCCCATACTTCATACCTATTACTTCAATTAAATTGAATCCATAAACACTTTCCCTTCTGTATTTTTGTACTTATGCTTTTTTTTGGCACGGCAATGATGAATGTAACGCCCTCGATTAGCTTCACAATTGCGCACGAACGATTTTATTGGGGACATATGTAATTATTCCAATCTAGATTATGCATAAACGAATAATTTCGCTTTCGACGCACTAATTACCGCAGTCCACTAACTTACAACTCAAATAAGTTTAGAAATGGGATATAAAACATTCGTGCAGCTATTGACAAGGAAACAGCTGCCTTATTGCGCAGAGTTTCAGCTTTTTTCTTCCTTGCCTTAGCACTGGCATTCAATATCTTGTCATTCACCTTGAGGCAGTAGTTCTTCAATAAAATATTCGTGCTACAGCACAAAAGGTGCGTTAACACAAATTCACATTTGTGTCCATCCTCGCAGGCGTCGAACTCTGAGGAATCATCCCTTTGTGTAAATGCACTTTCTGTTATGGAACAATTAACCTTTCCATATTTTTCAAAAGTAACTATTTTAAAGAAGCCCTGAACATCTTACCCTGGAAGTGCGGTAATACAATGAAGTCTGCACGTTGTAGCGCCCTAATTCAGGCACTCTGGGCTTCTTCATCTTGCGGAAACCTGAAGACATTATTTTTCTGCCCCGATTTGTACATGTAATTGCTCCGGCGATTGGGCACGCAGCACTTATTAGGCATATCTTGGCATGACACTCCATATGCCGGGGCAATGAAGACTCGCGGTACACACAATCGCAAGCACAGCACAAGTGTTGCGACTACATGCACTGGTCACGTCTAGAAAAAATGTGCGTTCGGAAGCATCCAACAGCATGGCCGAGCATGCCGCGACTTGGTTAAGGGCCGATTTACGCTCGAGCCGCCCATCGCCGCAAGCCGCACCGCACACTTGCGGTAGCGCGAAAAATTGCACTTATGCAGCACTTGTGCACAAATTACCATTCACATTGTGTGCACAGTGTATACCTTACACATTGTAAACTGAAATTTGTGCACAAGTGTTTGATACGTGCAATCTTTCGCTCGACCGCACGCGTGCGGTGCGGCTTGCGGCGATGAGCGGCTCGAGCATAAATCGGCCCTAACCCCGAAGCTATTCAAGGAGCGGCAGGGCGCCTCGAACTAATCGAATTGTTGTCGCCGCCGTCATCCCCTTGGTCTTCTCAGAATAGCCGGGGTTAACCATTGTATATCTTCCGCGCTCCCTTTTCAACGCAGGTGCGCCGCTCGTAGCTTCGTAGCACGCTGCGCGGAACTTCTATGTAGGCCTCTTCTGCGTTACGTAGCTCAAGGGGAGAGTGTCAGCCCGAAGGCCTTAAGTTCTCTAGAGGGTGTTGGCTAGGATGCATCGATGTAGTCCTTGCCCGCCGCTCCGTACAGAGTGGAGACAACCGCGGCGGATACTACGGCGTTAGCCACGCGAATCGCGTTCGCCGTAGTAGATGCCTTTAGCGGACGCTGTGGAGACGCGTTGCCGACGCTCGTGTGTCTTGGAAGCGGTCTGCGACGTGGCCAAAGCGCGCGCCCGCGCGGGCCTCATCTTCAAGGCGGTCTGCGATGTTTGCAGAGTGCGCAAAGTACCGGTGGCTTCGTATGCCCTGTGCTTTCGACGTTTCGTTCGCACTAAAGCGACAGACGCACGGAGGTCAATTAGCTCGTAGCTGCTGCCGCGATTCCTAACCTCAGCGTTTTCGCAGTGTTTCCGCTGTCATCGAGCGAGATGTGTTCATGTCTACCTGTGCGCGACCTTGCTGGTTAATTTAGTTAAAAAACGCTGACGCACTAGTTGGTTTGAATCCATGATAAAATGTGTAAGCGCGACTGAACAAGGACGTATAAAGAAGCAGACACACAAAGACAGCGCTGTCACTGTGTGTCTGCTTGTTTCTACGTCCTCGTTCAGTCGCTATTACATATTGTATCATCGTTAATTTAGTTAGTAAGCGAATGTTAACTAGTTTATAAGGCCGATAAAACTTCAATCCTTACTTCGTACAAATATCTACTAATTTGATATCGCCTTTCGGGCAGAACTGAATTTTTTTTTTAGATTTTCGTATGATAGTTGGGACACCCTGCATATACACCAAAGTGGAGAGAGGGTATGCTCCCTCGCCACCACTGATATCGGTCACGTCAGACGAGATGCAAAACCCGCGCTCCGTGTCTACGATACAGACACAACGTATCGTATATCTACGTTCATAGATACGATACAGGCATTACCAAAAAGCCACGAACCGGCTGGACAAAGCACTGTGGCCCGGCTTAGAGTTAACACCCGTTGACAAGTTTGTTGCGCTTTGACTGCAAGAAGCAAGGCTAGAATGAGAGAACTACCGCGAATTCTACATCGTCGTGTAACGCTAGCGCCTTCTCGCGGGCGGAGAACGTACTGCCTTTAAGTTTTACTTTCTCCATATTCGTCTATAGTTTTCACTCAAGCAAGCGTCAAGAGTTCTGAAACAGTGCTGAGCTGCCATAGCTTTGCAGTGAGCCTAATCCAGCCATGTCGTTCGTCGATAGGGGTCGGAACGGTGTGGACCTAGCTGTTCCAGCCGACATACAGCCGTTCCCCAGCGGATAAGTGTGCGTGACTCCCGCGGCATCCGTACATGCTTCGTGACACGAATAGGAAAGTGTGAAGGCCACGGCCAGAATAATGCCGCCAAGGGTTAGAGGGGCAGTCGTTGGGCAGTCGACGGGAAGCCTGTGAGAAGTCGACCGTGTGCGTGCCCGCGCTGGCGTCGGGAGAAAAAGAGAGCAGAGATCACTCTCGAAGGAAGCGGGTGTGCAGCAGCTCTCATGACACTTGCCTGGGGCGAGGCCAAATTAAAACACAGGCTGGATAGCACATATTTCGCACAAGCGTGGTCGAAGTGTTTCACTGCGTCGATTGCATCGATCAGACGCCAGTCTACGTTTGGTGCCTCGTGGCGTGGCAGCTGTAGTTGGGCGCGCCACATGACCCAGCTGAGTCTTCTTAATCCCCCTCTTGGACACTGGCGCAGCTGCACACAGGCACATATTAACATTACCGAAAGCAACTGAAGAAGCACTCGCTTCCCGGCGTCATTACCATCATAACGTGTACGATCAACCTGGTTATGGTGAAGTGAGGCTTTGCTTGGTCGAACATACTCACTTTCTGATTTTGCGTTCTTTTGATAGCGTATCTCGTTAATTTCGAAAAAATATATCGAATACTTGGGTATGCGTGACTTCAAAAATACTTATTTAATTATGTTAGTTGCCACGGCGACCAGAAATTTCGCGTAACCCGTGGTCTAGTCTACCTTTCGTACGAAGCTTTCATCCCATAAAAACAACATGTATTCGATACAACTGTTGCTTTGGTTTCGCGACTTCTTTTTTCTGTGTACCGCATCATACAGTCATTAGAGATATCATAAGAAGCCAACAAACACTGACACCAAGGACAACATAGGGGAAATTACTTGTGCTTATTAAATGAAATAAAGAAACGATGACTTAATGGAAATTAAAGTGGATGAAAAAACAACTTGCCGCAGGTGCGATCCGAACCCACAACCTTCGCATATCGCGTGCGATGCTCTACCATTGAGCCACCGCGGCGCGGTTTCCCCATCCACTTGCTTGGGTATTTGTGTCCTAGTCATTAGAGATGGCTATTTGTGTCCTAGTCATTAGAGATGTCTCTTTAGCTCTCGTACGCTCCTCTTTTGTAAGTTTATGGTGCCACTAACTGTTCGAAGGGTGCCTCGCTTTTGCCAAGGACCTGTTATGTGCCTGCTCCAGCGTTTCCTATTAGAAAACAAGCATCAAAATTGCAGGTTTGCATAAATTTGTGTAAGTCAGCAACACATTATTATAGGCCGACAAAAAAAAAAGAAAAGCACACAGCTAAGTTGCACACAGCCATATCGAAAAGAGGCACGTTGCAGATGTCACATGTCACACTTGAAAAAAAAAGTAGAGTACATAAAGCACAATGATTACAAAGACTCATAATGAAAAAGCAAAAAAAAAGAACAAATCGAATAATAAGTTGGAAAAAAAACAATACAGTGATTAAGATACAGTGCGACAAGGTGAAAAAAAGAAAAAAAAGAGAAAAAGAAGAAAGAGGCACTAAAAGAAGATGTCATTTGCAGCTGGGATTGTTTATAGGTCATGATGATTGCTAGACGTACACGGCATATTTGCCCAGCCTTAGGGATCAAAAGATTCTATTGCTTTTAATGCAGAAAAGAACTTGTTAGGACAAGAAATTCCTACAATTGAGGAAGGAAGTCGGTTCCACTGACTGATGGTCCTTGGGGAAAACGAGCTGCTAAAGGCCGATGTATTACATTTGTATTCTCTTATCTTCTGTTCACGATCTTTGCGTGCTGATGTGTAGTGAGGCTGGTTTATGTACACGTCACGCGGAATTCGAGTATGAGAGTGATATATGCTGTGCAAAAGCTTCAGTCGAAACGACGCTCTTCGGTGCTGGAGAGATTGCCAGTTTAGCATTGCCTTAGATTTAGTTGCACTAAACTGCCTGTCATACATTGCTATATCTAGTACATATCTTGCCGCCATGGACTGAACTTTTTCTAGTTTTTTTTTTGTTGGTTACTGATGAAGGATCCCACACAGGGCATGCGTATTCGAGCGCAGATCTTACATATGATTTATATAGTAGCTCCCGGGTTTGTTGTGAAAACGCACGTGTATTTCGTCGTAAAAATCCCAAGCTCCGAGAAGCTTTGCCTACGGTATAATCCACATGCCGATTCCATGATAAAGAGGGGCAAAAGTAAACGCCTAGGTATTTATATTCACACACCATTTTTACTGGACAGTGGTTTATCGTATATTCAAATTTTCCAGGATTTCTTTTTCTGGAGAACCTCATACACACCGTTTTCTCGAGATTCAGTTTCATTTCCCATCGCTCACACCACTCGTGTATGACATATAAGTCGTTTTCAATTACCAAGCAGTCACTTTCACATGTAACGTTACGGTATAATATACAGTCATCTGCAAATAACCTAATATGGGACTGTACATTTTCATTAATGTCATTGATATAAAGTAGGAAAAGAAGGGGCCCCAGAACTGATCCCTGAGGTACCCGTGACGTTACATTACTTATTGCAGATTGTTCGCCGTTTACGACTACATATTGTCGCCTCTCGCGTAAATATTCGGCGATCCACGCAATAACTTGGGGATTAATATTAAAACTGGTTAGTTTCTGCAGTAACAGGTAATGTGAAACGGTGTCGAACGCTTTATGAAAGTCAAGAAAAATACAGTCGACCCATGATTTGTCGTCCAGGGCTGCCGCTAAGACATGTGTGAACTCTACTAGTTGTGTGACGCATGATAATCCTCGCCTAAATCCATGCTGATTTGGGGTAAATAAAGAATTACTATCTATATGTTAGACTACTGCAGTATGTAAAACATGCTCTAGAACTTTACTGCACACAGAAGTTAGTGAAATGGGATGGTAGTTATTAATAATGTGCCCGGGCCAGTTTTATGTATAGGAGCAACCGATGCCATTTTCCAATCAGCCGGAAGTGAACTGTGTTCCAAGAACTTCTCAATAATAATTTTCAGATACAATGACACTATATGAGAGCAAGACTTCAATATAAAATTGGGTAAACAGTCAGGGCCCACAGCTTTTGCACAATTTAAATCACGAAGCAGTAATTCAATGCCCCAAGCTTTGATCACTATATTAGGCATGGGTGTGGATTCGTGTTTTAACAATTTCAGATCTTTCCGATAATCTGTTGGGGCAGAGAACACTGATGTAAAATAAAGATTGAACAACTTGGCCTTTTCTGAGGCGTCGCAAATTGTAACATCGCCATCGGTCAAAGCGGGGATAGAAATGTTGTCTTTTTTATTTCGGTTTATATGCTTCCAAAGTTCCTTCGGACTTTGCTTTATCTTACTTTCTATTGTTTTAAAGTAGGCTGATTTTGTTTGGATTGCAGCATTGTTCACTTCCCGCGTTGCCAGTTTTCGTTTACAAAAGTTCTCTTTAGAAGGGTATCGTTTAAATGAACGGTAAATTCTTTGCCTACGCTTCACTAAAATATTCAGTTCTTTAGTGTACCATGGCTTACTTCGATTATGCCTTCTAGTCAATACCCATGACGGAACAAACCGGTTGCGCAGTTCAAAGATTTTTTCTTTAAATAGAACCCATAGGTTCTATTTGGTAGAGCATGCTCTACCAATTGGTAGAGCATCGCACGCAAAATGCGAAGGTTGTGAGTTCGGTTCCCACCTGCGGCAAGTTGTTTTTTCATCCACTTTAATTTCCATTACTTTATCGTTTCTTTATTTCATTTATTAAGCACAAGTAACTTTCCCCTATGTTGTCCTTAGTGTTAGTGTTTGTTGGCTTCTTATGATATCACTAATAAAAATCGGGCCCCTCGGTTAACCCCCTTTCTTCTCGTTCATTATATATATATATATATATATATATATATATATATGTGTGTGTGTGTGTGTGTGTGTGTGTGTGTGTGTGTGTGTGTGTGTGTGTGTGCGTGTGTGTGTGTGTGTGTGTGTGTGTACGTTAATGTATGCATGTGCGTGTTTGAAGAACTACGTAGAGTGGGAATAGACACGCAGAAATATACACCTTATCGACTCTCGTCTACAGACAGTCTAAAGACTAAGATTGAACAACAATAAATAGGGACTGTATCGACTTTTGTCTATAGGTAGTCTATACAGGGGAAGTAGCCAAGAAAGGAACAAACACCTTATCGACCTTTTTTCTACAGACCGTCTATAGACTGCAAATAGACGAAAAGAAATAGAAAACTTATCGACTTTCGTCTATAGAAAGTCTGTAGACAAACAATAGACAAAAATAAATAGAGACTGTATCAACTTTCGTCTATAGGTGTCTGTTGTGGGGAAGTAGACAAAAAAGAAACAAACACCATATCTACTTTTTTCTACAGACCGTCTATAGACTGCGAATCGACAAAAAGAAATAGAAAGCTTATCGACTTTTGTCTATAGAATGTCTATAGACAAATAATAGAGAAAAATAAATAGAGGCTGTATAGACTTTCGTCTATATGTAGTGTATAGAGAGGAAGTAGACAAAAGAGAAACAAACACCACATCAACTTTTTTCTATAGACTGTCTATAGACTGCGAATAGACAAAGAGAAATAGAAATCTCATCGACTTTTGTTTATAGAAAGTCTATAGACAAATAGTAGAGAAAACTAAATGGAGGCAGTATCGACTTTTGTCTATATGTAGTATATAGAGAGGTAGTAGACAAAAAAGAAACAGACACCGTATCAACTTTTTTCTATATGCTGTCTATAGACTGCGAATAGACAAAAAGAAATAAAAATCTTATCGACTTTTGTCTATAGAAAGTCTATAGACAAATAATAGAGAAAACTAAAATGAGGCAGTATCGACCTTTGTCTATATGTAGTGTATAGAGAGGAAGTAGACAAAAAAACACCTTATCGACTTTTTTCTACAGACTGCCTATATACTGCGAATAGACAAAAAGAAATAGAAACTGTATCGACTTTCGTCTGTACACAGTCTATAGACTTTGTATCAACAAAAGTCTAAATCTATAGAAAGGCAAGGTCGTCTATAAAAAGTCTATAGACTTTCTATAGACAGTCTAAAATCATTTTTGTAAGGGTTTGCGACAAGACTACCCGATAATCTTCATGACGGCCTTACTGACGCTCTCTCCCTTCTCTCCCCTGCTTGGTCACCGTGGTGTGGGTGTCAGGTCATGCGGGGATTACCGGCAATCAACTCGCTCTTGAGCTTGCCCGTTATAATAATAGCCGCGCGCCAGTGATTTCCTGGCCTTACCCACCCATAGCGGACGCGGCCCACTTTTATAAGAAAAACTCTAAAGCATCATTACCAAGCACTTCCGGCATTTATTACGGACTCTTCCGCGACCACACTCTTTCCTCTCCGCTGCCGAAATACCCACCCTCAGGGCCATCCAGCTCAACATTGATTACTCCAGCACTCCTTTAGCTTTATGGTTACTGCTCTGGCATCTCCCGCCCTAACTGCCCGTCTATGAACGCAAATATAGAGCGCAGCCTTTTACCTTGTCCCGCAGCCCTACAATACGATAACTATAACCTAACCCCCCATTGGCGGGTGTGCTTGGCGCCGGCGGCCTTCGCCGACCAGCTGGTTATGGTCTGCCTGGTGGAGGAACATCTACACCGTCTTAGTCTGACCTGGAATAAAGTATGCACTATCTCTTTTTCACCGTGGCACACCAGGCGTTGAACCGTTGAGATCAATGTAGCACACGCGACCGCGTTCGCGCCCTTTCTGTTTGTGCTTCGACGCCGCGGTGCTTGCTGAGTATGTTCGCGACGTCTCTTCTTTGCATGTGCTGCCATGACGTCCGAGATTTGCGCGTGCCGGCTGGTTTTGCGCCGGCCGCCCCGCTCCCCTGCAAGAAAGTGTAATGCGGTGCGCGTGCCCACCTGTATGTAGAGGTTTTATTACCAGAGAGATTACGCCAGTGGTGGTAGCTGACCCGTCAGCCCGGACTCAGACACGCTAGACACGTGAGTGCGGCCTGCAGTGTCTTTGACTCACAGGGCGCTCAGTGATCCGAGCTGAGAGCGTGCCGCTTGCCATTTCTCACCTTCGTATCTTTCTTGGGAGCTCGGTTTAGCGGAGGCAAGTAACACACATTTTGCTAGGCTGCGAACGGATAGTCGACTGGCTTTATTCAAGAGTAAAAGCAGGTTTGCCGAGTGGCAGTGGTGCTCCCCTTTCGGACAGCCGCTTCGGTTCGACCAGGGCCAATGACCTCCACGGCGGAGACAACGATATGACGGACGGTCGCGATCTCTGATAAAACGGTCTGTGATAAGCCTTTGTGTAGTTCTAATGCTGGGATGGCTCAACCCGTTCAGTGAATCCAATGTTGGCCGCCGAAACTGATGGGGCACGAAGGGGCGAGGAGCTGCCTGCGATGTGTCGCATGCCAGCAATGTTGTGTAGGGAAGCGGCTCCTCCGCGAGCTGAAGCGACGAGCCTGTTCCCCACAATTAGCGCAGCCCGGGGTCGTTTTGCTGGGCGCAGGCTAGAGCTTGGAAATCCACAGGGCCAGCAGGCACAGCGCCGACACGCGGCAGTGCGTCAGCTGCCTAATTTTCGGCCCCAGAGATATAGCGGATGTCCGTAGAAAATTCGGAGATAAAAGAAAGTTGCCGAAGCTCACGTCCTGAATACGAGAAACTGTTGTTCTTGAAAACGAAGGCTGGCGGCTTGTGGTCGGTCAGAATGTTACAGCCTTCAAGAAAAAACGTAAATGCTTGACAGCGCGATAGACGGCCGACATCTCCCTCCTGAAGGTGCAGTAGTGAGCTTCTGTGGGTTTGAAGCACCTTGAGAAGTACAGCGTCCTGCAGTCTGTGCCGTCGTGCTGCTGCAGTACTGCACCCACTGCCGTACGGGGTCGATGCGGCTACCATAAGACGAGTTTGCGCGTCGGGCAACGGATGAATCAGCAACACATGAAGTCGCCAGTAGCCTTTTGGCTTCCTGGAAGGAGTGCTCGTGCTCCGAAGACCAGTGGAAGGTAGGCGTTTTCTTTTTTTTTTTTTTTGGCGTCGCGGCGCAGCAGGTCGGTAAGTGGCTGAATAACTTGCGCACAGGATGGTATGAAGCGCCTGTGAAAATTTATGAGCCCCAGAAACTCGCGCAACCTTTGTAAAGAAGTTGGAGAGGGGAAGTCCTCGATTGCCCGCATCCGTGATTCCAGTGGCGTGATGCCTTTGGGTGAAATGCGGTGACCGATAACACCCAGGGCTCCAACTCCTGAAATGCAATTTCTGGGGCTTTAGGACCAGGCCGTGTTCATCCAGACTCTCATACAGAAGGCGAAGTGTTCTTTGTCTGTGCGACTTGCCACCAAAATGTCGTCAAGGCAGACGATAATGAACTGGAGCCCGTGCGTAACCTCGTCCGTGTACCTTTGAAAAGTTTGCGCCGCACGCTTCAAACAGTAACGCATACGAACAAACTCAAATAGGCCAAATGGAGTAGTGTTTGCTGTCTTCGGAATGTCGCTGGGTTCGACAGGAATCTCGTGGTACGCGCTCATCAAATCGATCTTGCTGTATATTTTGGTTCCTTGCGAGACGAGCGCCGAAGTCATGTATGTGGCGAAGGGGATATTGATTCGGAGATGTAAAGGCATTAATTCGCAGCTCGGTAATCACCACAAGGCCGCCAGACGCCACTGTCCTGTTTTGGAACCAGATGCAGAGGTGAATACCAATTGCTGGAGGAAGGACGAATAACGCCGAGCTGAAGCACGTGTTCGAGCTCCCGGCGGGCGGCTTCCAAACTCTGTCCAGCAAGCCTCCGTGGCCGCGCGGCGACAGGTGAGCCGGTGGCGATGATATGATGCATCACCTTGTGTTTCACGGGCAGCGCATCGTTTCGGGGCTTCGTGAGTGGCGTGTACTGAGCAAGTATTTTGTCGTACGTTGAGACCGTCCGAAACGTGGATGCCAGATGAGGTGAGGTTGGTCTGCAGGCTAAGTACATCGAGGAATGTGACGGTATCCTTTAGGCGCCGATCACGAACACCCACCTCTAGGTTGAAATGGCCGAGGATGTCTGCTCCCAGTATGACAAAGCTGACGTCAGCGATCACAAACACCCATCTGTGCGTTGCCGGAGTCCGATGATTGCCGGAGTCCGACCGCTGCCCATAAGACGTGATGGCAGTGTTGTTCAATGCGTGGAGCGTAGGTTTGGACTTGCCGCGTTGGCGATCTGCGGCCGTAGCGAAAACTATAGACAGCTCGGCTCCGGTGTCGACGAGGAGGTGGGTGCCGGTGATGCGGTCGACTACGAAGAATAGGCGGCTTGCGCAGGGCCGATGTTGCATGCCGCTGTTTGCGACTGACCGGTGCGTTTCCTGTCCACGAACAGGGCTGGGTGCAGCGACTTGATTGTTCGCGAAGGCGACGGTGGTACCAGCACAACTGCCGCGGCGAGTCTCTAGGTGCACTGAGAGACTGAATGCGAATGGTTGTGCCGAAGTTGATTGCCAGTGTTGCTACCCGTCACCAGCTTTTCCAGTGCACTTGTAAGGCGATCGACTGTTTCCTCCAGGTGAGAGAGTCGGTCTCCTGGCTCTGAGACTCTCGCAGCGCCAACAGGTAGCTGTGCCGCAGACGAGCAGTCGCATATGCCGTCAGCGAGTGCAGCTAGCCTATCGAGACTCGTCTCGTCGGAACCCGCCAACATTCTGCATGCGGAATGCGAGAGGAGCCGCAAGAACAGCTCGCGCGAAATTGGAATCTGGCTCTCGTTTGCGGAGTGGCCACCCAGCAACTGACGCAACCGGTGCAGGAGTTGTGACGGTCGTTGGTCGCCGAGTTCCTCGGACAGGGCCTGTTGGAGCCTACTCTCTTGCGATGGGTCTCTCTTGCGCCGCCCGTGGCTAGTGTTCGAAAAAAAAAAAACGTAAATGTCCACGGTCACCACTTGTTGGGAGCTAGGTTTAGCGTAGGCAAGTAATACATTTTTGACAGGTAGAGAACGGAGAGTCGACTAGCTTTATTCAAGGGTAAAAGCAGGTTTGCCGAGTGAGTGGCAGTGGTGGTGCCCCTGTCGGACAGCCGCTTCGATTCGAGCAGGGGTCAATGACCCCCACGGCGGGGACAACGAAGTGACGGACGGTCGCTACATATTCTTCCTTCAGCTTCTTCCTTCTTTTTTGACGTAGCGGCTAGCGTTGAAAACTTGCGCCCACCTGATACAAAGGGGAGAGCCACACCATCATCATACGGCGCCAGCGGAGGCCACGCGCAGACCGCGCGAGATCTCAGCGTGCGCATTGGCGCTTTCTTCGCGCTTTGCGGATCATTTTCACAGCCTAGGGGAAGGAGCACCACCCAGATACTTCACGCACATACACACACCGCGCACACACACATGCGAACTTTACGCACACGCCTGTAGCTCCAGCCCGGAGAAGTAGCAGCGCCAGCTGCGCTCAGACTAGACGTGTGGTCCCTGCTTCACACTCGTTCCTGCCCCGTGCTTCTCAGTGCGTGTCCAGTCTTGGCGCCTCCGGGGCACGACGGAGATAGTTTGGAAGGGAAAGATGGGAGGCCTCTCAGGCGAGCGCGAAGCAATGTGCGCTATGCGAGCATAGCTCTCGCTTTCGCCTTCCCCACCGGCGCCAATGGGTCTGGCGATGTCTGACCCTTCTCACAAAGGTGTGGAAGGTCAAGCGTCGCCAGACGCAATGGCGCCGGCGACATCGCGAGAAGCGACCAGGATCGATGCCAAGTGCCGTTTGATCAATTCAGTTAGCGTCGCTTTTCAGCGTGCGCTCGACTTTCTTTCTTTGCAACGCGCGCATGCGAGAGTTCCCGCTGCCTCCTTGTTCGGATGCGGCGCTGCCATTCAGCGCAACTGAGAGGAAATGCCGATGTTACAACCTGTACTGTGAATATAATTGTTATCGCAATAAAAAAATGTGGGTGTATGGGCCAATAACAATGACTACGAGGCACGTTTGTAGCGGGGTACTCCGTAATAGTTTTGTCCACCTAAGGTTCCTTAACATGCACCTCACTATAAGTACCCGGGCGATTTGTGGCAGGTTTCTGTGGGCGGGTCATGCTACGTCTTGCTTCCCGCCCTATCACGACGGCGAAATAGACTGACGAAAGCAATCGCCGACACTAGCTGGCGAAATTGCTTTGAAACTGGCTGCAATTGGGGAACGCGCTTTGAAACTGGCTCACAAAATTATAATCATCCAGATAACCCGCACATTTCAAAGTATTGTGCGTTTAGAGCACATGACGATCTTTTACAGAGACATTCCACTTCTACATGCCCATGTAAATGTAGCGGTAGTATGTCTGCAGAAAAAAAAAATTAACGCATTTTAGAAGAAATAGGAACCAGCATGCACTTTGCCCCTTGTACACATTGAGCCGTCATTTCCTAATGAGTAAAAGATCACAAACCAGCGCAAAAACATTCTTTTGTCGCCTAACCGCAGCCGCAGTACCAGAGCGCCCGAAAGCCTCCCGGATAGCGCTGGGTCGCGAGCGGCGTGGTGGGGAGGAGGAGGCGGCCGCGTCCGCCCCAGAGGCTGCACTCGCTCCGTGAGACTGCGACGTCCCGGAGACAAAAACCTGCCGGAGCGCGCAAGCCATGTGGTTACACTTACAACCACACAGGCGTCGCACCAACCAGATGAATGTAACGTCCGCGACCACGTTCGCGTCCTTTCCGCTTGTGCTTCAACGCCGTGGGGCTCGACGTGCCTGTTCGCGGCGTCCATACGGCTACGGGTAACCCTTGTTCGCAAACTGAAGCGTCACTAACTGTTTTATTCAGTTTCTGTTTCCTTAAATCGTTGCGTGAGATCTCGCGACACACGTCCCTGCTCAATTTCAGATCTTTTGGCATCATGCGCATAGCACGTACGGGGCTCTTATGGTATCTAACTAAATAAACGTCACGGTGATTTTCATGCAGTAACGGCCTACCAGATTTAATAAAAGAGAACAGCGCACATTTAGACAGTCTGTGCCGTGTCTCCCTCCTTGTCCCTGCCAAAATACGCCAGGTTCGACATTTGCTGCGGTATGCGACGTTGACGGGCTGGAGTTGACGTACCCAAGAGGGGGCCCGGGCCTCCTCCCCATCCCCCCGATATTGACGCTTACCCCCCTCCCCCCCCCCCCCCATCCCCGCCCACGCCACCACTTCTCACGCACATTCCTAAAGCGCCGCCAAATCAATGTTGAGACTTGACAGCTATTCGGCGGTCAACATTTTGCTGCTTTTTCACTCGTTTTGGATGGCGGTAGTTTTCGGCGTCTCCTGGGATGTGAAAGCCAGTTTCCTCATCAATTCTGTGCTCGCACGATTAATTCCAGATGCATTCAGTTGTCACCGTCTATTCAATGGTAACCCGCATCGTCGTTGTTTCGTTAGTTCAACCTTCATTTAGACTGATCCAGGGACCAGGAAAGGGATTCGGTTAGTGGTCAGCTGGTCTGTATGCACGTGAAACGAGTTGCGGCCAGACAAAATTCCAATTGCGTTTAACTTTCCTTTTTGTTTCACTATTTCCTCGAGTGACGGCTCGCCGCCACGCTGACAGATCCTCGGAACCATATACCCGTGATATGGGTTAGATACGGTGGAAAATAAAATGATGCGAGACAGCATGCATCATCAAACCCTGCAAGAAACCTTAAACTCATATAGGCGATATGACTGGCACCCGTTAACTCGTCTGGCTTTTCCCTAATTGCACAGCTCTCTTCGAGCTAAATTGGCAACTGGAAAGAAGAGTCGCAAGGATTTCAGAAATTAAGCGATCTACTAAAGGAGAGAGCCAAGGCAACAGCCAAACAGGAAGGAAAAGCGAAAATTAACAAATTTACCCGTTGTTATGAAAATGTTTATGAACCAACATCTTTTTATTTAAACAGGAAGCAGAGAAAACGCCGCTGGAAGTGGAGGACAATTCCATGTTTTCTGAATGACGCTTCTACAGTTATCATTCGAGCCGCCTAACATAGCCACTTCTCTGCCGTGCTTATGTAGATGTTTTTCTAACCTTCTGCGGCGGGTGCAGTACGTCTAGAATCGCACCGTCTTGCGCCCTACGCGGTTGTACGCGGCTGGCGGCCACGCATAGTTACGTAACTTCCCAAATAACAATAGGAGTGGGTTGTGGCATTTGTTAGAGCAGTAAACGAGGGATCCAAAAGGACTGTGATTGTTCCGCAAATATATATTTCTGTATAATTCTTCCAGAGCTAATACAAAGAACGCTGCTATAGTCGGATACAACTTAAGTCTGCAGTGAAGCCCCGCCCACACCCTCATAACCGCCAGCCACTGTTCCTAGCTCCGCGAGGCTGCAAATAATTCGTACTTCAAACTTTTTTCTGTTACCCAAATAAGGCGGTAACTACAAAAATAAAATTATTAGCGCTTAATTTGATACCTTTTGCCTCGCCTAACATAGCGGAATGGCGAATGGCTAGTTCTTTTGTGAACTGAAATAACATGCTTGCTTCGCTACAAGTATTTGTTCTGAAGTTTCACTTTAGTTGGCAGTGAAGTTTCATGAGTAAAACGGGTTAAGCAGTGAAATGAACTGCACCGCACACCTTTGAAGAGCGAAATGCTCAGACACCATACATTTGTCGATGTCTGTTGCACACCTCATTGCTTCCGCCGATGAAAGGACTCTTCAAGTACAGCAGACGCTCCGGTAGTATCAAGTACGACGCCGTTTGGTTTGCTTCTGTGATTGGCTGGCGAAGTAGCACAACTCCACGTGGTCCGTGTGCCTTTGTTGCCCACTGCTGTTTTTTTTAGTTCTATTCTACTAAAGTAATATTTATTTTACACTTTTGGCTGCTTTAGTTGTTCTTGGCAGTGTTCTTCCTGCGCTTCTTTCCTGCGCTATACCATTTCACGCGGTTCTTTGTTTGCCAAGTAAAGAAGAGGTGTATCGCACAGGCGTACCTGTAAAATAAACCTTATTTAATTTCTTTTTGGTGGGTTTACGCGTTCTTATGACGAATGGTGGACGTTATTCGCATTTGTACTAGTAAAGGTACACCGCTCATTTGCGTAGAAAAGTTACCTTTCGTGCCCCCCCCCCCCCCCTGAAAAAAAAAAAATCCTGGGCACGTGCCTGATAAGCTCTATTCTGGACACCCGTCCTGGATTCAACCAACCAAGAGCTTCCCCTAAAATTATCGTAGATACCTTCTTTGCCAATTTCCTGCTTCAATGTTCTGTATGTTCTCAGTGCAGATTTCGTCTGCATCCCTATTTTTCACATAGTCTTCTCTGTTTCTTTAACCTTTCTCTTAATCGATGATTCTTATTTGCCCCATTGCCCCCCCCCCCTGCTGTCCAAATACTGGCTTGACAATTTTCTGGTTCGCTTCCTCCATTATGTGTCAACATTCCTCATGTACAAGTACCTCTAAACTTTCCTAGACCACCGTTTTCCCGCAATTTCTCTCAATTGCTCCTCAAATTCTACTTTGCTGCTAACTTCCCTGACATTGAATAATGCCCATATATGATGTCACCCTGACCCCCTTATTTGGTGCATTTCCATGTGCTTCCAAAGCAAGCCTACCACCCCCCGTTGCTTAATTTCTAATCTTGCTCGAACCTCTGATCTCATGCACAGGACCGCATTGCCGAAAGTCAGACTAGGAACCATCACCATTTTCCAAACCCCTTTCACCACTCCGTAGCTATTGTGATTTCACAATGTCCTGTTTTTCATCATAGCTGCATTCCTGCTACTTTTAGTCATTGCATATTTTTCATGTTCCGTAAGATACTTTTTTTTATAAATTGAAAAGCCGCCGTAGTGATAACCTCTGATGAAGTGAAAAGTCATTAATCTTGATGACAATTTGAACACAGCAGTGAAAAGTGCCAAAGTCGCAGAACGTCTGTTATGTTGAACAAATATTATTCCAAATAAACGTTTCTTTAAAAAAAAGAAAACGATTGCCCAAAACACAAATGCCAACGCCACCCGAGAGCGATGCAAATGCTCATTATGCCAAATGCTCATTATGAACAAAATAATTTCATGGCCCTAAACAGGGGGAAAGAGCGCGATATGCATGCCTCTCGGCCGTCATTGAATATGGCCACTCGTTGGCACAATTCGCACGTCTCGTCGCACCACAAAAATCTCTCCAATGCCCGCCCAGCGAAATGTCGCGCAACGTCGAATTGAAGTTTACGAAGCGGTCCTTCCTGTGACGCCACTCACGTGATATTCCTCCATCCAATCAACAAGCTGACATGGCGGCAATCTAGGACCACTACCACAAATTGCAGATGCATTGCACGGGTCTCTGCACGCTACTGTTCACTTGCTTAAAGGGGCACTAAAGGTTACCATAAAGTCAAGTTAAAGGGATAAAGCAATGCTCCAGAACGTCTAAGGTGTCAATATAATCGCGAACAGAGCTTTAGTAACCGAGAAATTGAGGTAAATGCATGCCACGATTTGAGACTCCCCAGCGACATTCCGGTACTCGCCCGATGACAAAGGCACTCCTCGTCATAATTTATGTCACTAGTACTCAACTGCTCGTAATAAAAACATCATTTTATTAGATTATAAGACGGAAGATAATGCGACTTGTCTACTTCTATTCGATTCTAAGAAAAAATAACATTTTGACGTTAGCTTTCAGTAGTATGGGTGATCGAAAGGTTTCGTTTTCGCTCGACTCTGCGCGCTCGACTTTGCGCCGCACGCGCTTTGGAGTTTCAGTTGTTTGTTTATCGCGTCGTGCTGCGGTGGTCCTGCTGGCTCGCGAAACTTGCATTTGGAACAAGCAGCGAGAATGCCACGTCCATGTGATGTCGTAGGATGCGCGAAGGGAGCGGGAGCTTGGCCAAGGGCAGTTGCAGCGGCGAATACAACGTTACTTATCACTGTGTGCCAACGAGTGAACCTCTCCGCTCTAGATGCTTAAGTGCCGTTAAAATTATGGGGTTTTACGTGCCAAAACCACTTTATGATTATGAGACACGCCGTAGTGGAGGAATCCGGAAATTTCGACCACGTGGGGTTCTTTAACGTGCACCTAATTCTAAGTACACGGGTGTTTTCGCATTTCGCCCCCATCGAAATGCGGCCGCCGTGGCCGGGATTTGATCCCGCGACCTCGTGCTCAGCAGCCTAGCACCATAGTCACTGAGCAGCCACGGCGGGTGGTTAAGTGCCGTACCTCTGCCAAAGCGCGCTGGCAAAGAGCCGAAATATCACGTAGTGTGCTCGCTGCACTTTTGTCTAGAGGATTACGAGTTCAACGCCGACTTACTGAAGTCACGTGGAGTGCCTGAATTCAAAGCAGGCCGCCGTCCTAGTTGTACGCAACGACGCCGGTATTTCAACAGTCCACGCTGACTTAATATTAACCGTTAGTGTCCCTTTAAGAGCTAGCATCACTATATAGCTGCCAACGAGCACAAAAAAAAGGTTTAGGCATCGCCGAAGGTAACCTCGCCATATTGCTGGATCGCGAAGTCGGCGTCGCACGAGGTCTCGTAGAGCTCCAACATAGGCAAACCACGATACTAGTTACCAACTTCAGTGGTGAATACAAGCACTTTGCGAGGCATACCACCATGGCCTATTTTGAAACGGTGGCCGAGTCCAACGCCTGTGCTTCGGTAACGACAATCTCGATTCCGGAACCCAGGGATGTGGACTTGACCAGTCACTTCAATGTCAACCCACAGCTATACGAAAACGAGAAGGAGAGGCTCCTCACTCTGCTATCGTCATTTAGCGACTGTTTCGCTGCCACGTCGAAGGTCAAACAGACTCCTTTAATCAAACACAGAATCATCACTGAACCGACCGTCCAACCTGTTCGCCAACACGCTTATCGCGTGTCGCAAAGAGAACAGGATGCTATTCGTCATCAAGTTAAACAAATGCTCGACGATGATGTCATTCAACCATCGACAAGTCCTTGGTCTTCACCTGTTGTATTAGTTAAAAAGAAAGACGGTTCACTACGATTCTGTGTCGATTACCGCAAGCTGAACAAGGTCACGAAAAAAGATGTTTACCCACTTCCTCGAATTGACGACTCCTTGGATCGCCTGCGACATGCCCGTTACTTTTCTTCAATGGACCTGCGTAGTGGGTACTGGCAAATTGAAGTTGACGAACGGCACCAGGAAAAAACGGCGTTTATAACACCCGACGGTCTCTATCAATTTAAGGTCCTCCCTTTTGGATTGTGTTCCGCTCCGGCCACATTCCAACGCATGATGGACACAGTTTTATCTGACCTCAAGTGGAACTCGTGTTTAGTCTACTTAGACGATGTAGTTGTTTTTTCCACCACGTTTGAACAACACATCCAGCGGCTTGCGGCGGTTCTTCAAGCTATCCGCACCACCGGCCTCTCCCTGAAGCCCGAAAAATGTCACTATGGCTACGAGGAGCTCAAATTTCTAGGTCATATTGTCAGCAGCACCGGTGTGCGCCCTGACCCTGACAAAGCCATGGCAGTCGCTCTGTTCCCGATACCGAAGACAAAACACGATGTCCGCCGATTTTTAGGGCTTTGCGCGTATTACCGCCGTTTTGTACCCAATTTTTGTGAAATTGCCGAACCTTTGCAACGACTCATCAAGAACGACGTCACATTTGTTTGGGGCCCGGCACAATCCGACGCCTTCCACGACCTTCAGCAACGTCTACAGACACCACCGATCCTTGGTCACTTTGACACCGAGGCTGACACAGAAGTGCATACTGATGCTAGTAACGTTGGTCTCGGAGCGACACTCGTACAGTTTCAAGCTGGTGTTGAGCGCGTTATTGCGTATGCCAGCCGAACCTTGTCTGCTGCTGAAAAAAACTACTCAGCAACTGAAAAAGAATGTCTGGCAGTCATATGGGCTATCCAGAAGTTCCGCCCATACCTGTACGGACGCCCCTTCCGTGTCGTCAGCGACCACCACTCTCTCTGCTGGCTGGCCAATCTCAAAGATCCTTCAGGCCGTCTCGCAAGATGGAGCCTTCGGTTGCAGGAATTTGATGTGACCATCGTCTATAAGTCTGGCCAGAAACACACTGACGCCGACTGTCTCTCCCGCGCCCCCGTCGAACCCGCACCACTAGATACTGACGACGATTCGGGTTTTCTTTGTACTCTTCCGTCTTTAAACCTTGCTCAACAGCAACGCCAAGATTCCGAGCTCCAGCCCTTGATTGAATACCTTGAAGGAAGCCGCCCACAACCCCCACGGCAGTTCGCGCGTCACTTGTCATCTTTCTGCCTACGTGGCGACATCCTATACAAGCGGAACTTTCACCCTACGGCAACCGCTTTCCTGCTAGTTGTTCCCGCTACTCTCCGCGACGACGTTATACGTGCATGCCACGACGAACCAACGTCCGGGCATCTTGGTTTCACGCGTACTCTCGCGAGAATCAAGCAGAGGTACTATTGGCGACAACTCACAAAAACCGTGAAGCAGTACGTCAGAAGTTGTCGAGATTGCCAGCGTCGCAAAGTTCCACCACTGAAACCAGCCGGTCTGCTTCAGCCTGTCCGACCTCCTTGCTCACCTTTTGAACAAGTTGGGATGGATTTACTCGGCCCATTTCCCAAGTCTTCGGCTGATAACCGCTGGATCGTCGTCGCCACCGATTACCTCACTCGATACTGCGAAACACAAGCCGTTCAGCGAGCTACTGCTTCAGATGTTGCTAACTTCTTCATCAAAAATATCGTCCTTCGACATGGTGCTCCCGCTGTCGTCATCACAGACCGTGGTACGGCCTTCACTGCCCAGTTGGTCCGAGATATCCTGCATCTGAGCGGTACAACGCACCGTACGGCAACTGCGTATCACCCGCAGACTAACGGTTTAACTGAGCGTCTCAACAAAACGATTGCGGATATGCTTTCCATGTATGTTGCCACGGACCATAAAAATTGGGATGAACTGCTCCCGTATGTGACATTCGCGTACAACACTGCCCTACAAGAAACCACCGGGTTTCCTCCTTTTCGTCTGGTCTACGGACGCGACGTCACCACTATGCTCGACGTGATGCTCCTACCAACTTCGTCGCAACCTACCGCACCAGATACAGACGCCTTTGTTCAGCGTGCCGAAGCAGCGCGGCACCTTGCGCGGCAACGAATTCTATCCCGACAAAGTCAAGATGCTCGTCGATACAACATATGCCACCGAGACGTCACATACAACCCGGGAGATCTTGTATGGGTTTGGACCCCTATACGTCAGAGAGGCCGGTCAGAAAAATTATTGCGCCGATACTTTGGACCCTACGTAGTTTTGCGTCGTCTAAGTCCTGTCAACTACGAAGTTATTCCAGCCGAAAGTTCGCACCACTCCCGTCGACCACGTTCCTCTGACATTGTTCACGTTACCAGGATGAAGCCCTACCATTCGCGCTGACTCTCATCCACAAACTTTGTGATGCGGCCCCTGTCGTCACGTCCGTTGTCTTTCTCATTTCTTTTATTTTTTTCCTTGTGGCATTTAACCTCTCCCCAACTTTATTTATTTATTTTGTTTTATTATTATTATTTTTTTGGAGGGAGGGGTAATGGCACGCGCTAGTTACGCTAGAAGTCGAGGAAGAAGAAGTGTGCGTGGCAGCTGCTGCAAAAGCGAACTGTAAACGACCGTTCGCTTAGAACTGACTGACTGGCTTTTCTTCTCGTGACAATATATGGAAAAGTCTGCAGCTCCACGTCCCGTTTTGTCATCTTGATTAAAACACAAAATCGCATTTTGCAAAACTTCGGCTTCCCGACACAAATTTCGAAACACCTCACCTCTCGACAACCAATCAGAGAGCGAACGTGGCGGATAATGGTGGCCGTGCCGCCGCCATGCTTGTCGAGAATAGAGTCCCATCATGCACGGAGTCACTCCCCAAACCATTGGTGCCGTTCAGAGACACCGCTTCTCGATGATTACTCACCATCATGTAAGTGCTGAATCATGTTTCTTGTCTCACTTTAGGTTTCACGTATACCCTGTGGAGAACCCAATGTAATTTTTCTGCGCGAAATTTCTGTTCATCATGTCATTCGTGTAACGTCTCACTAAATGCGCCAACAAGTCGAACACTATATGGCGCATTCAGACAAATTTCAAGCAGAACAATTTGGCTCGGAATCTCCAGCGGTCATCACCCCGACACACCGCAGCACACTTGGTCGGCAAACCTGTGGTCGATGGCACTGCTTTCTCGATACCGGCGGGCGTGAGCGCTTGCGCTTTGTCGCTTCAAGCATGCACAGAGCGCTTCATCAGCCGTGTGATACGCTTGATTTCCTGATAGGAGGAAAACAGCGTGAGGAATTCGTGGCACTTTTTGTTCGCGAAAGCAGCTTGCCATTGGCTGGCGCCTTCGCTATCATCTGCAGGTTGCTACCGCAGCTGACCGGCGCCAGCTCTTGGCGACCTCTCTCCCTCATGTAATTTTTTTCGCAAAAGCGGGCCATGGTGAAAAAAAATGCCCATCACCATGCAAACGTGTCTCGAATTAAAAGTGACAACTGTAGAAGATTGTCGGGGACGAGAGCGGTAAACAAGCGTATTCGTTTTCAGCGGGTGTCAGTCAGATATGCGGATAAATTTGGCCTTCCTTTCTCGTTTATATTTTTTTTTGTCTTTACAAGCGTATACGCGTTCTCCTTTCGAGGGAAATTCATCGCATCGGCCCGATGGGCAGGAAGGCGGCGTCGATGTGCACAGCCGGCGCCTGCAGGAGCGGCGCAGCCGGGCAATGGCCGGCCCGTGACATGCGAGCGCCGAGGAATGCGCGTGGATGGTGCACAGACGGCCGGCAGGTTCCGCCGCACATCGGCGCCAACACTCGGTTGGCGCCGACGTCCTCTGCGCCAACCGAGTGTTGGCGCAGAGGACGTCGCCTCGTTGTGCCACGCGTGCCAGAGGGAGGCACTGCAGCAGGCACTCTCCAGACGGGGCGCCAGCCGAACGGGTGAACGGACAAGCGTCGCCGCGGTTATCGCCTCTCGGCCATCGGTGGCGTCCGGCAGAAGACGCCGCAGGGGCATCGCGTAATAAATGACCGGCGGGGAATCGGCATCGCCTTCCCCGCGCCATATGCATGCATACGGAGAGAGGGTGAGAGCCGTACAAGTGGTAGGAGGATGCATTCCGTGACATCACAGCAGCTCCGCGCACAGCAGCCTGATAAATGCGCCGTTCAGGATCATAAGCCTTCGTGGAAGTCTTCCTGGCCCCTGTATAGCCCGAACGCACACTTAGAGGCTCTCGGCGCCGCGGCAGCGCCCGCAACGTCCTTACCCATGCATGCCTCAAGCACAGCCGACAACTGCAGTGGCTTCGAAATTCTTCCAAGTTCTGGTTGGCGCCGTGGCCCATTGGATCAGTAGAGTATAGGGACCATGCAGCATGCGCTCTTTCTTTCTTTCTTTCTTTCTTTCTTTCTTTCTTTCTTTCTTTCTTTCTTTCTTTCTTTCTTTCTTTCTTTCTGACTGTGGTACACCTTTTGCTCACTTGTGTTCCTTTTGCTGGGGAACACATGTCCTCTTCCGTTATACTTACTTACACCTGCTTACACCCTTACAGGCCGTACCAGTTGCGTCATATATGGTATGCTGGTCACTCACTTGTGTTCCTTTTGCTGGGGAACACATGTCCTCTTCCGTTATACTTACTTACACCGGCTTACACCCTTACAGGCCGTACCAGTTGCGGCATATATGGTATGCTGGTCACGGTGGCCCTATAACAGCGAGCTGATGAGTCATCGACTGCATTTTAGGTGCTCGGTAAATATATGCGTTGATCTGTTCGTCCATGGGCGATTTAAATAAGGAAGATTCTGCCGTGGACGATTAAAAGCCCATTAAGAGAAAACACTAAGCTACATATATATATATATATATATATATATATATATATATATATATATATATATATATATATATATATATATATATATATATATATATATATATATATATATATATAAGGTCTGGATGATATTTCTGAATGACATTTTTGAAGTTTCTTAATAATCACCATAACGTTGAACTTGCCTTCACCCGCTGTTCATCCCTATTCTATGTCAAAGAATAGGGATGAACAGCGGGTGAAGGCAAGTTCAATGTTTTGGTGATTATTAAGAAACTTCAAAAATGTCATTCAGAAATATCATCCAGACCTTGGATGATGGCACTGATTCAATAGCGATTTCACAAAAACGCACAAAGAAGGAGTCGCTGTGTGGGTTTGAGCTGCCCAGGTGTCATAAAAGTATTTACAATATGTAGAGCTACGATAAGCCGCTCTCGTACGGCAAGGACCTGCACGGCGATTTTAGTAGCTGGAGATTGGAGAACACGGACACGCACTGACCACACACAGGCGCCTTCAGCATTTTCTTGACGCTTTCCTTGTCAGTATTTTCAGCTCCTTGCTTGCCTATGGCGTCGTCGGCTTTACTACCCCTAGCATTCGCCTCTTGACGGAGAGGAACACTACGGCACAGTGTCATGCCCGTCGGTCTGGAAGCTAGCAAAGGCCGCGGCGTGTTTGTACCAGCCAGGAGCGACGAATACTGGCTCTGTGCTCTCCGCGACCTTGAATTCGCAGTAGCCGCGGTTACCATTTTCGATGCCGAAACAGGATGAGGTAGTTCTGGTAGAGAAATTACTTCTCATCAATTCCATGCAGAGAAGTGAGTGAGAGCGAAAGGGAAGACGCAAGTACGAAAGAGAGCGGGCTATAATACGGTACGTTGGAATACCCGCACCATCTCAGACTGGAAACGTATGACCAATGAAAGTCGTGTACATGAGACTGCATTCCTCTAACGAATGAAAGTTGGGAACGACGTTCTTCGAGCACACTACACGTGCGAGGTTCCACTGGACCATGGGCGTCTGTACGCTCCCACTGCAACATTTCCGTTGCTTCCGTACTTGTTTCGTCAGTCCATGCATTGTCCATCATAATTAGTCCTTCTTGTGCGCGTTTTCTTTCTCAGTAATTATTAACTAATTTGAAACGGAGAGTGATGACTCTTTAATGAACGAAAGAAGGTGCTGTTCAGCTGCTCAGGCTATCTCAAGCGGCCGTAGCCAGTGAAAGTGTTCAGCGACAGCCATGCACGGAGAAAGCACGTGCATGGAAACACACAAAACTTATGTGGCATTGCAATAGATCACTGAAATGAAATTCAGGGGAATGATCCACGACTGCACACTTTTGATGTTTCATTGAGTCTTCAACTACTGCCTTGTCTACATTGATGAGACGCAAGTTTACTGTGTGGAGTGTGGCTGGGCGTCACTTTTAGAAACGCCGACTCTTTTCATATGGGCATGATGGACCATGCCTCGTCCAACTTCTATGATTGCGACGAAACCACAGTACATATGCTTCTTATCTTTCCCTCAGTTTAATAATGAAAGACTTGGCGCACCGCTTTAAGCCGACTGAATGACAAAGCCTTCAGAGAAGAAAAGATACTGGGACCATGGATTCGACCGTCATGCGCACAGAAAGCCACAAGAGCACTGCTGCACTATTTAAAGTTGACTGGGTTCAGCGACCACATTTGAATGCGCGGTGAACACGGTTATGAATGCGCGTGCATCACTTTATCTCTTTCCGCGCGCGATTATCTCTTTCCGTTCTTTCGGTTTCCTTCCCGTTTAGTGTATGGTAGCAAACCTCGCATGCAAGCTTGTCAACCTCCATGCCACTCTTATTTTTCTCAATACAATACATATGTAACGTACTTCGCGTTTTCACCAAAAACGGCAGGCCCA